>NW_028230066.1:0-29597 GCF_053477565.2 Lygodium microphyllum | reverse complement strand
ACTTCTCTATTTCTACTTGGGAAGAACCCTATATCTCTTCTTGAAGATGACATCATTTCCTTTGATTCAAAATAAAATTCTCCCCAATCAGAGCTATGATCTAGGATCGGGGGGTTCACCTTATATATATTCTCTATATAACGTGCATTCATGGCCCATTTATAAATATCCTAATCTATGAAATTTTCTTGAATAAAACACAACCCTTTTCTATTCAATCTGTAAGTAAACGCTTTATATGACACCCTTCTGTATGTAAAAAATGTATAAAAATGGTGTTTTAAAAAGCCCTTGTTTTGAACTCACGCTATATATACATATATTCAAGAGTGACCCCCCTGAGGATCTAGGAGATATTGTAGTTTTTGTGCACAAGGGTTCTATGGACAAGGTGCAAACTCCTCTTAGATAGTCATAAATATTGAGTCATATAAACTTTTGCAAATATTCTATCATAAATCTTAATAGATCATCTTGAAGAAGGAATCGTTCTTTTTTATTTGAATTATGAAATACATTGCCTGGAGATTGCTACCAAAAATTACAATCATTTTACTTATGGGAGGTCTTATGAACTACACCTTGGGATGGCAAGAAATAGAGGAAAAAGTAAGACTTGGAGTGACCTACATATGGAAATCATTGATGCTAGAGAGCCTATGGTTAAGGATAATCATGAGGATTCTTATGAGAAAGAGTCATCTGATTTGGGACAATGCACTCAACCAACATTATGAAACATTTAATGCACTGAGGCATGATGATATGGTCTCCAAGCAAAATGAAGTATTGTCTAAATTGGATCAAATGATTGATCCTATAAACTCAATTGTCCTTATTGATTTGGGATAAAACAAATCAAAGTGCAAAATCTAAGGCATGTGTCCCCATGATAAAGAGCTTTAATGGATCTGCATGGATACAACTGAGTGTTGAGGTGAAGGCTTGCTTTAACCTTCGAAAAGCTTAATTAGCCTTCTAATCCCATAGAAACTTGTATTTCCAGTTAGGTTGGTTGGAAACTAGCAATATTAGAGTAATCATCCATAAACATTCGATAAAAACTTACAAATTTCAAAAAGCATTAAACATCTTGAATAACTAATGGGGTATCCCATTCTAGAATAGTTTGTGCCTTCTTAGGGTCCATAGAAATTCCCTTCTTAGAAATGATGGCTTAGGATCCATAGAAAATTCCTTCTTTAAAATGACATATCCCAAAAACTCAAATTCAATTTGATGGAAAGAACACTTTTCTACATTTGTATACAAGATTACTTCTTGCAATTCATTTAAGATTATTTAGATGTAGTGCTCATGCTCTTATTGGTTCTTAGAAAAGATCAAGTTGTCATCCAAATAGATCACATTAAAGTCATCAAAGTATTCTCAAAAGACATCATTCATTATATATTGAAAATTTTGTGGGGCATTCACTTGGGGGGTTACTCATGAATATACATGTGTATCATGTGGGTTCAAAATAAGAGATCTTAAAAATATTATTTTTATGTACTTTTTGCTTACAAAAGGGCATCGTATAAATATATTATTTACAGATTGAACAAAAAAGGGTTGTCTTATTCAAAAAAAATTCACATATAAGGATATTTATAAATAGGCATTGATCACACATGATATAGAGGATATACATGAAGTGAACCCCCTAAGGTATTCTTGAGGCCAAATGGCATGAAAACATATTCAAAATGCACGTATCTATGCAAAAATCCATCTTCCATTCATCATCTTCCTTTATCCTAATAAGTTTGTAAGTGCCATGAAGATTTATCCTAGTGAAGATGTTGGCTTTTCCAAGTCATTCTGGTGTTCTAGAATCAAGGGAAGAGGGTATCGATTCTTGATGGTAATCTTATTGAGCTCATGATAATCCACACACATATAGAGGGATCTATCTTTTTTGTTGATGATTAGAATTGAGCACTTGATGGAGATTTAGAATGATTTATGAATCCCTTTGCAAGATTCTCATAAATAATTTTTGGGAGCTCTACTAATTCATCTTAGGATAGCTTATAGATGGGACCAAAAGGAGGTTGAGCTTTCTTTTGTAAATCTATTGCACATAAGGTTAATGTTTTGGTAGCATATCTACATCCTTCTTTTCAAGCACATCCTTGAACTCTACATATTGAGTTGGTGGGAGTGTGTCTAGGCTTTTGTCCTTTGGCCTCTCCATTGGAACTTCATAACTAAAAATGGATGGATTCCTCTTTGCTTGATGAATGAACAACTTTGCCCGAATCTATATTGGTCAAGAATTTTTCCTTTTATTATTTGTTCCTAGCCTTGGTTTAACTTTTCTACACCTCCTTGATGTCAGTGTTATATTATTCTAACCAAACTAGCCTTTTAACAACATGACTATTTGGAATGCTAAAGACTATATTTGATGCAAGAATCCTTAGGGTAACTTTTATGGGTTTGAGTCTCATACTTGATGTCTCTCAAGGTAAGAGACTGGCCATCATTTACTTCTACATATATTAGATTTTCTTTCCTTAGAAGCTGTATATCATGTTGCTCTATAAATTTATTGGAAGCATCTTGTGGCTCTAGAGTCCAATAAATCTTGTTCATCTATATCTGTCTTTCCTCCAAGTGAATCTTTATAATTGGTAACATAAAGATAAACATTGGATTTGTAGATAGAAAGAGACTTTCTTTGGGGTTTCTTGAAGCTTTGATCCAACTAGTTCTATGGTCTCTACACTGAGGCTCAATGTAATGATGGAGTAATGGGGCTATGGATTCTCATGATCCCATTTTTTGGAGAATATTTAACTATGTGTCCTAACTAGCCGCAGTACATGCATAATCCATTAATGTGATACCTTTGTTTTTCTTAAGCTATCAACGGCTTGAACTGCATCATACCAATTTTCATACACTCTGCCTTATATACTTGGCCTTCTTGGCCTATTGGGTCTTAAAAAGTCTTTATCTTGCATGAATTTAAGGTGGATCTTTGATGTCTTTTTTCGAGACCTAAAATGGGCCCGAGACTCATTCTAAGGCACTAGCCGAGCCTCACTACTCACTTGAAACCAACCCACATGTCCTCGCGGCTAGGAGCATCTATGACTTTACATTTGTAGATTTTTCATAGTTCAACGAATGATTCCTTTCCCACTCCTCAAAAGGAGTGTTGAAACATGTTGCTGTTATATACCACATAGCATACACACAGGGAGCACCCCTTCGTTGATCACCGCAACTCCACTACGACTCTCCTATACCTCCAAGATTGGCCTCAAGATGCATCGTGAACATAAAACACATTTGAAACAAAGTTCACTCTTTTGATAAATAATCTAGGAAATGATATATAAACCTCACCAGATAACTCCCAACTAACCAAAAATCTAGCCCTATGACTTGGGATACCTCACACTCTCAGTGTCATCATCACTCATACAAACAGGTGCTATACATCTAAGACACCATACCATGAGGTGCATCGATGCAAGTGTGAATATGACCACTGTGCTCAAAAAAATATTCATTGAAATTTAGCAACGTGAAAGCGTAAAGATAGTTCTTTCCATGATTTTCTTTTTCTAGGATAATGCTTTGTTGTTTAGGGCTAGCACCGAGCTTCCTTGTGTTACTAGTTCCTTTAATTTTTAAACAACTGCAAACCCTATATGATATGCATCATAAAATGTCAGCATTTAACGTACTTCAACCACTCAATAACCCCCTACTCTCTACCATTTAGAATTTTTCTTGCGTTGATAGGTGTAAGACATGATTTTTTTTGTGTTTTTATTTATTAAAAGCGATAAAACTTCACTTTAACAAAGAAATGGGACGGAACTGAGACTAAACCTCATGCTACTACTCCATCATACCTCCACACACATAATTCTTATTTTTTAATTTTTTATGATGTGAAAAAAATAAATTTCCCCATTTTTATTTATTTTTCTTTATTTATTTATAAAAAATTACTGATAATTACTCATATTCTTGTATAGACTAAATACTCTTATGAAAAAGTATTTTCTTAGTATACTTCATTCCATGGGAAGGGAAAATGCGCACCAAAAACCCAAAAACCACATATTTCTCTTTAAACTGCCTAGTCTCAAGTTTGTGTATTTTGCATAAAATTATTATACAGTTGATTTTTTCATGATTCTTTCAACATGACACTCATTATGACACGTGTTTTTTAATGTTGGAGACTTACTGATGCTTTCCATGGTGGTTTATGATTTTTCCAACTTTGATTCATGTCTCTTTCCACTCCCGCATCATCGTTTGACCAAAAACATCCATCTCAGCCCATCCCCCTCTCTTTTACATTGATCCATAAGAACAATCCACAAGAAGAGAGATGAGAGAGGAGAGAGAAGGACTAAAATTAGATCTTGCTAAATTGTACATCAAATTTAGACATTTTTAGACGAATGACGGGCGAGAAAATGGAGCATCTCACAGCCAAGAGGGTTCCCTTGAATATGGTTGCACGTTGAAAAAATGATTAAAATGAGGAATTGAGGGGCACCTAAAAAAATGATACCCCCTCCCCCCTCCTCCCCCCCCACATTTCATGAAAAGTCATGTTGCTTCCTTCTTAATCTTAATTAAGCTCTAAACTTTGTTTGCCAAAAAACAAGCTCAAGTTTTTGGTTTCACACTTTCTCCCAAGTGGTTTTCTCAATTTCAAAGGGGCAAACACACTCAGATTTTAGATTCATATAGGCAACTGGCTACCTGACATCAAAATCTATCAACATGGCCACCATTACACACTTTCTAGCTTCAAGATCATATAGCTTCTTCATTACACAAAACCTTTCAGGGATTAAATAGGGGGTCGATGAATTGAGACTTGCATTGACTTCCTCACATTGAACTCCATTTAGGAAAACTCTAGCTCATCGATCTACAACCATTTCATTTTTCATGAAAAATTGGTATTTGGCGGCTTCCCCTAATATTTTTCGCTTCAAAAATGGACTTTAAAATCCACTCTCATTTGTGATCATGAGATAAGGAGACTCAACCGGTTGAATCCCATGAACAGATATGCACAGACAACAACCATAGAAAGCATCGAGCTGCCGCAAAAAATATACTCAACACAGTAGAAGAACAACTCTCACCCTAATCCCTGACAAAACCAAGGCATGAAGATCCACAAGGGATAGGTGTAGCATAATTTGATAGAAATCCAGAGTAAGTTGCTAACTAACTACTTCAACACGGACTAGCTAAAAGAACCATCAAAGAGGTCATCCTAGTGGTGGCCTGAACTACCTACCTAACCAGGGACAACTAGACTAGGAACTCCTACTAGGTGAGGACTCCTATAGCTTAGTCATAAGATATTTTCATTGAATACATTGGTCTTTCAAAAATTTCATACTTAGGCAGCAAGTAAAAAGGAGAGAGTTGAGCCTAGAGTGAATCCAAGGAGAATAGGGCATCGGCCTCAGGTCATCCTAGCTCGGCACCCAAGAACCTACCAAGATCTCATGAGGTGACACTTAATCCTTTTCTTTCCACTCACATTTATTTTCACTCCAACTTTCCTTATTTCTTTATTTTAGCTAGCCACTATCCCTAAGAAGACAAGCCATTGGGACTCATCCCTGAAAACCTACCAGGCCTTCGTAAAGGCGATAATAAACTTCTTTTAAAATGTTTTTCTTCTTTTTCTTTTTTCTTTTTAAAGGGGTTAGAACCCCTTTTTACACACCTCTATAATGTTGGCTTTAGATATAGTCAGAACTTGCTCTTCTTTTTCATTTTGGCAAGCTTCTCTAACTACCTCACACTAGCAGTGACTCTTAGAATAGCTGCCTAGTAGGCTAGGAAGGAGAGGGTCACTCAGACTACATTCTAAAACAAGTCTTTAATTCTTGACAATGTCTTGATAGGAGGTAGACAGCTACTCAAATCTGCCCCCGGATATATCTAACAAAACCCTAGAGCTTTATGCCTTGTTTTCGGTCCCTACAAACAAAGAGAAAATAACCCCCACATACACATATAATATTATTAGCTTGAGGGAAAAACTCGAAAAGGTGACAACAGCACATAGAATGGCCACAACAAGCTCCTGCGCAACAAAGGCTCCCTCCACGTACTTCATCAAATCTATCTTATGCAATCACTTAAACAAAAAACCATTAAACCTACTCGCACCAAATAGACACGTGGCCCTCTTGGCCTTAGGAAATCAAACATGAGAACCCTATAAAAGCGGTCCTTTTGGCCTTAGGGAATAAAACACTTTACAACCATTCAACATCATAATGGTGAAACAAACCCTTGGTCTTCGTAACATAACTCTACTAAAGCACAAAATCGCCCAAGGGTAAGGGCTCCTTAGGCCCTACACTAAGTGCATCGCATAATTAGCTAAGCCTCTTGTGTAAACAATAATGAATGTCTAACAAATATGATGATTCACAATCCTATGTGTCCATGACAAAGTAGGAAGGTGCTCATTTTCTTCTTGACTCATAATCCAAACTAACCATTGGTGGCCAAAATATGACGAGTTAGCAAGAAGACCCTAAGTTATTCCAATTCTAATGTTAGAAGATAATTGTAAAGGCTCCCCTAGACAACAATTGAAAAAGATATATTCAAAAAAATCATAGTTAGCCAAGGAGTTTGCAATGTGATTCCACTATCGAGAAACTAATTGATAAGTCACTATCTAAACAATATGCAACATATCTAAAGGTGCACAAGGCACATCCATAATATGGGATCCTACACTATACATTCCATTCAATTTATTGATTACAAACTACGAGTCCCATTTAACTAATAATCGCTGGATACCACCACATTGGGCTACATTTAGCCCCATGATCAAGGCCTTGTATTCTGCCATATTACCAATAAAAGAAGGTCCTAAATAGACTCCCATCTCCAAGACAATCCTACTTCAGGGATCTTTAACAACCATACCAATGCTCGCATGTTTAGTGGGCCCTCTAGAAGCTCCATCAAAATACAAGGTATAGACCCACTCTTTAGTGATATCTATGCCATACTAATCAGCTCACTCGTACTTTTGAGAATCAAAATCGAGTTAAGAGAGATGATGTATAACACATGTAATCCCTCCTTCCTTGCTGAACTTGATAGGAATGCTAGTCAGAATTCGTTGACAATGGTGGTAGTAGACCTTAATCTCCCATGTGAAGGATCTGTCATGCTACTTAATAACTTGATAACCTTTACTCCACTAGATCACGCAACCTTGGTGGTAACATTGTGCTCTAGATATGGAATAATTCATTCCATCTGATTGTCTTGGTACCTACTGCACATTAAAGTTAAATCCTAAAGGACCTACATAGGCACCAAGCCCAACGTCAACCCTTACACATAGTAAGGCTTCAACTTATCAAAATGAACTTTAGTATTAAACTCTACCCCCCTGCAAATCTACTAGAAGGGCTGTAGAGCAATTTTTTCCTAGATGTACAATCTTGTATGGTCCATCCCAGTTGGGTTCTAATTTACCTAGAAATAGCTCATGACGATCATCATAATACAACAACAATTGACCTATCACAAATTTATACTTCTTAACCAAAGGTCATTAAGGGGTTTCATTATTCACTTTCCTACTTCTTGATGTTGTAAAGCCTACAACTAAATCTCATCAAGATGTGCCAAAGAAGTATATCTTTCTTCTAATGCTTTTTCCTCTCCTAATGAATGATTGAGAGTGAAACGCACAGTGGGTAGCTCTATTTCCAACGGAAAAACACACTCCTCCCCATGCACGAGCTTGAATGGAGTGTGGCCTATGGCTTCCTTGAATGTCATGATATAAACTCACACTACCACATAATTTCTTATCCCAGTCACACTTGGTGATTTGTACTTTCCACTTGACTGTTTGCTTGAGAATTATATGGGGTAGTCTTGCTCTACTCAATCTTCAAAGCTTCAATCAAAGCTATAAATTTATTGAAGAAGTGTGTTTCTCAATTAGACACAATCTCCTTAGGTGGACCGAAATAGCAAACAATTTGATCCATAATGAAACTAGTTGTCTCCTTAGCATTATCCTTCATCGTGGCTCGAGCTTTCAACCACTTTATAAGGTAGTCTGTTCCTACAATAATATACTTCTTTTGCATAGTCTATGAAGGATATATTGGTCCCATAAAATCAATATCTCATTTTTCAAAGGGTAATGTAATGAAAATAGGGTTTAGAGGTTGCTTATGATTCTCGATGGCATCATGTCTTTCACAAATACCACAATGCTTAATATAACTAAAAGCATCTTGGAAAATTGATGGCCACCAATATCCAGCATGGAGAGCTTTTTGGGCGATAAGCTATCTAGCAAAATGTCCCCCACAAGGTGAATCATGGAACTCCCCTAGAATGATGGTACCTCATCAAGTACCACACAATGATGATAAATGTCATCTACTCCTCTCTAATACAAGACACTTGCTATAATCGAAAGCATAACGCTTGTTGTTTAATCTTCCTCTTTTTAGACTTTGATAAATTAGTCACAAATCCTCCTTTAGATAGACAATACATTATGCAGGATGGGAAAAAGAAATACCTGTCCGATGTATTTCATGTCCCGAATATCACCAAGAATCTGGTTTCTGTTGGTCAAATGGTTGAGCAGGGCTTGCAGGTCAGATTTAATCCTCATGGATACTTTGTTGAGGATATGAAAAATAAAGGTCGCTTAATAGCAAAAGGAAAGAAGAAGGGCAGAATGTTTACATTGGATGCAGACATGTCTGAATTGAGTGCATCAATGTTTGCACATGGGACCGGTGTAGTTGCAGATATTGATATCTGGCATAAACGCATTGGTCATGTTAATGTACAGCGACTTAAATCAATGCAGGCCCAAAATATTGTTGTAGGATTGACCAAATTCAAGGTTGCAGAAATGCATAAGGTATGTGAAGCTTGTCAGTTTGGAAAACAGGCAAGGAAACCATTTCCTAGACATGTTTAAGAGAGTGAGAAGCCATTGGAATTTATCCACTCTGATGTGTGGACTACTAACGCTGCATCTCTTGGAGGCTATCATTATTTTGTCACTTTTATTGATGACTATAGCAGAAAAGTTTGGGTGTATTTTATGAAAAAGAAAAGTGAATTTTTTGGGCATTTCAAAACTCTTAAAGCTATGGTTGAAAAAGAAACAGGTTTGCAAATAAAATGCCTAAGGTCAGATGGAGGGGGAGAGTACCTCTCAAATGAGTTTGCAAGGTTCCTGCAGGAGCATGGCATAAAGCAGCAATATTCATGCAGTCATACCCCACAACAAAATGGAATTGTAGAAAGGAAAAATAGGCATATTGGAGAGGTATCTCATGCCATGCTCAATGAAAAAGACTTGCCAGATTTTTATTGGGCTGAAGCACTTGCTACAGCAGTCTACATAATGAACAGGACTTCCACTGCAGCAATACATGGAATGACTCCAGAGGAGAGGTATACTGGTAGGAAACCAGATATTTCTCATTTGAAAATTTTTGGTTGCATTGCCTATGTACATGTGCCAGATGAGTTGAGATCCAAGTTGGATCCAGAAGCTGAGAAGTGCATCTTTATTGGTTACTCTCTGCAGCAAAAAGGGTATAGATGCTATAACCCTTCTACTCGTAAGTTTACAGTGAGCAGAGATGTTGTTTTTGATGAGATGAGTAGCTGGTATAAACCAGTAAATGTGATTGATGATGTAGATGCACAAAATGGTAATGCTGCACAGAATTCACAGCAGCAGTCACAAAATATTAGTGGACCTGGAGCGTCCTCTAGCAGTGGTTCACATTCTTCGCCATGGATAGGCAGATTGAGATCAGGAGAATCTTCTCAAAGCAATGCAGATAGTGGTATGCAGGTATCACGAAAAGGAAAAGAGAAGGTTGATCAGCCCATGTTTGATGTGAATGCAGGTCACTCTTATGTGGATGGTGAATCCAGTGGCTCATAACAGAGCATTGATGATGAGTTGGGTATTCCTTCTTTGTTACACCTGGAGTAAGGAAGACCAGGGATGTTTTGAGAGCACCTGGGAGTGAACCTACTTTGCGCAGGTCTACGAGAGCTAGGTATCCTGTGGATAGGCTGAAATATGATGGATTTACAGCCATTCACTATGCATATATGGTTAAAGTGATACAGGAACCAGAACCCACTTCTTTTGAGGAAGCCATGGGAAAAGAAAAATGGGAGAAAGCCATGGATGAAGAAATGGATGCCTTGGAAGCAAATGCTACATGGGAATTGGTACCTCTGCCTAAAGGTAAAAATGCAATTGGCTGTAAGTGGGTTTATAAGGTGAAGCACAATGCAGATGGTTCTGTGAACAGATACAAGGCAAGATTAGTAGTCAAGGGGTATGCACAAACATATGGCATTGACTATGAAGAAACATTCAGTCCGGTTGCAAGGATGGCAACCGTAAGAGCAGTCATTGCTATGGCTGCATCAAAGGGATGGTCTTTACATCAGATGGATGTAAAGAATGCCTTCTTGCATGGTGATTTGCAAGAAGAGGTCTATATGGAGCAGCCACCAGGTTATGTGCATGCTGTTCATCCTGAGTTTGTTTGCAGGTTGAAGAAAGCCTTGTATGGCTTGAAGCAAGCACCTAGAGCATGGTCTGACAAGATAGGACAGTATCTTGTCACTATTGGCTTTCAGATTTCCAAGGCAGATTTCTCACTTTATGTGAGAAAAACAGAGAAAGGTATTATGCTACTTGTCATTTATGTTGATGATTTGATTATGACAGGTGACAGTGATGAACATATCCTTCATGTGAAAATGCTATTGAAGCATAAGTTTGAGATGAAGGATTTGGGAGAGCTGCGTTATTTCTTGGGCATTGAGGTGATTAGATCACCAAGTGGGATACAGCCCTTGCAGAGGCAGTATGGATTGGACATGCTGTCCAAATATGGGATGACAGGCTGTAAGCCTATTTCAGTTCCTTTGGAGCAAAATGTGAAGCTGAGCACAGATGCAGGTGAGCTTCTAGAAGACCCTACTATGTATAGACGCATAGTAGGAAGTTTGATTTATATGACTATTACCAGGCCAGATTTGAGCTATGCTGTTGGATTGGTAAGTCAGTTTATGCAGGCTCCAAGGAAACCGCATTTGGATGCGGCTAGACGCATACTCAGGTATGTGAAGTCCACATTGCAGTATGGACTATTTTATGAGACTGGGGTTCAGATACAGTTGCATGGATACACTGATGTTGATTGTGCTGGTAGCATTTCTGATAGACGTTCTACCAGTGGATATGTGTTCTCTTTTGGGAGTGTTGCAGTCACTTGGAGCAGCAAGAAACAGCCTACAGTTGCCTTGTCGAGCACAGAGGCTGAGTACAGGGGTGCAACAATGGCTGCATGTGAGGTAGCTTGGTTGCATAAGCTACTTTATGATATGCATCAGTCTACAGATGGGCCAGTTGTCATTTATTGTGACAACATGAGTAGTATACACTTGGCAAATAACCCAGTCTATCATGCTAGAACAAAGCACATTGAGGTGCATTATCACTATGTGTGAGAGAGGGTTTTACTAGGTCTTATTGATCTAGTTTATGTCAGCACAGAGGATCAGGTAGCTGACATATTTACGAAGGCATTGGGCACAGAGAAGCTGCGCAAGTTCAGAGACCTGCTTGGTGTACAGGAATTGGGATTGAGCTCGAGGGGGAGTGTTGAGATATCGAGCTCCACTCGTGATACGCCAGGGTGACCGTTGTGTATTTATGTCACCGACTTGTCAGTTGCAGACGCGGTTGGTACACCGCCCATGAATAATAGCTACATGATAGCTATCCTTATCTACTCTAGTTTGTGGCTCAGTTAGTATGCCACCTTAGTTAGTTGAGTTTGGTTTGAGACCCATATATAGGGTTCTTCTATTTCTTTGTATGAGAGTTCTTTTGGCTTCCACAACTAAGAAGAGGAAAACTGTTTTCAGCCTCCACCCTTGTGTGTATTCCCCCATTGTGCAAGCAAGAAAGCTACAAGTGAGACTCCTTCCTTCTCTCCCACAATCTTGACAAAAGTTCCCCCCGGGTCGGTTGGTTGCACCCCTTCGGGATCTTCGATAGTGAGGGAGGGTCACCTCTCTTTTGTCCCACTTTCTCCCCCGGCATCCACCTTTTTCCTCGGTGGGAATATCAACATGGCAGAGGCTAGTGTGCTAAGCAATCAGCATGATATGCAATTCCAAAATATTCATTCAGCCTTTCACGAGATGCAATTGATTGAGATAAAAGAACTTGAGATGGGAGAAGGGTTTTACCTATGCAATTCAGTGACTCACTGATTGCTAGTACTTACCCTTTTACAAATTTTCAATTTAGGCAAAAGAGAATCAACCAATCAATTGGATTAGAGTAAACAAAGGAATCAATCAATGTATTCAGTCAATAAGATTCAAATGTTATGCTGAAATCTCAGATTGAGACCTTTCATTCACTGATTGAAGCTAATATGCATTAGGCAAGCATTGCATTCTTGAATAGATGAATTCAAGCAAAGGTTGGCTGAGAATTTGATGAAAATGTTCAATTATTTAATCTCTCAGTCAAATGGCTTAAGCTCAGCAATTGGATTAATGAGAGAGATTAAAAATTGAAGAGAAATACCTTGACATGGCTGAAAATATTTTGCCAAATTCTTGATAGGGCTCCCGGTTGTCCAATGTTAGCAAAATAATCCATAAGGCTTGCTTATCTGATGGTTGAGACCAATCTTGAAGCTTCAAATGCTTGAAATTGAAGCATTAAACCCGTTTCCCCCAAATTTTTGCTCCATAGAAGCTCTTTATATTCAATCTTTAGCCATCCCGTGCTTAATCCTTGCAATTTGTTGAAGAATCCTTACTGAAATGATTCCATGGGCCAAAAGGATGAAGAATCTTCAAGAAATTGTCAAGAAATGGAAGCTTGGGCTGAAGCTTTCATGGGTGCCCATGGACTATTCACCTAGGGTTCAAGAGATGCTGAAGAATCATGAATGGAGCTGAATCCTCCCTTGTTTGCTGAAGATTTCTCTTGCCAAGGACCAAGGAGAGTGTCAAGAGCTGGAGGTGAGGCAGGCTGAGCAAGGGCAGGGCTGGAATCAGCCCGAAAATTGCGCCGCAATTTTCGGGGCTGCTTCTGGCTCCATGGCAGTGAAAAGCTTGAGCAATCCTATGCTCATTCTGAAGGTCTTGAACTGAGGAATCATTTCCATGTGGTACTTGACCAAGAAACTTAGGGATAAGAGAGATATGAGTTGATCTTCAGGGCTGAACTTCCATGAAACCTGCAGGAAACTCCAGGAAAGGGGAAAGAGAAACCCCTCTTTTCAAAGTAACCACAGTTTGTTCTCAAACTAAGCCCGATTAACCATCCTTTACCCTAGTTACCTCCATTTTTGCATAAAATTTGATGACGTTCAGCCATTTAAGCCTTTACCCGCCATATCTGACCTTGGATATCTCTAGATGTAGTCATTGCTAACTGTAGTTGTCCTGCAGCACTCCACTAGTCACTGTCTTGTACCATTTTTGTCTGAAATTGGTTTTGAAATAGGAAAATAGGAGTGAAAATGGAAGAAAATAATGGATCAAAGACTGAAGCTCTGATACCACTTGTCAGAGAGAGAACTAGGGAGAGAGAAAGAGGAGAGAGAAAGACTGCAGGAAGAGAGAGAAATAGAGTGACGAGGAGAGAGAAAGACTAGAATTGGAGAGAGAAAGACAGGAAAGATGTAGAAGCCATGGAAGCTTGGAGCAAGAAGGGAGAGAAAGATTGTAAATGTATTGATTTGTCAAAAGATGTGAAAAATTACAACTTCTCTCCTTATATACCAGTGTCTATGTGACATGGCATATTATTAGCATTCTAACTATTCCCAGCTTCTTACAATTACTAGCAAGCTGCATTGCAATATGTATATCGTAATTTCTCTACTTGAAGATGATAAAAAATACTTCCTTTTTATTATGGAAAATTCAATTTAGCTTTAAACTTGACTATCGATTCTTGAGTATGCATGTGTGCGCATGATAAAAACCATAGAATTGAGAATACACATTGAATCATTAAGCAAATTAAGTATGTTACAGTGAATGATCCATATCATCTTCAATGAGATTAGCCCTTGCTAAACTATCTACTTCTAGGTCTATGTTACCAAGAGGTAACAAAACAAATAAGTCTATCCCACTATCAGATGTGTTGCTATATTGGTCAATAACTTCATTAATATCATCGACAATCACATTATTGTCTTCTTCTGCGTTTCCTTGAACATCCTCACGAGGTTTATCTTGTACTATATCACGCATATCATCCATTATGGTGTCATCATGCACATCATCATAAATTGTTGGATTGTCATCTGTTATCTCCATGTCCGTAATATTACCATATATTGGTTTTGAGCGATTAGATATAGGGATGACATACCACCATCGGTTATTGTTTACCATTGGATGATACACAACCTGTATTTGAAAAACAAAAGCAAGAAACTTAAATACTTATTATATTGTATATATATATCACATGTATACATATTAAAAATTTAGCTTTTGCAGATGTACCTGCTCGCATTGTTGAGGTAGTACTAATGTGTCATTCTTGTTTTGGTGAAATTTTGTAGAGTCAATGATTACAAAACCACTTGGATGACGTCTGATTGTGCAATGCTGACCATTTGCTACCACTTCTTTAAACCACTTCACATCTAGTACATATATAAAGAATCGTCTAAAGTCAAGCTTCAGAATATCTTGGATCAAGCCACAATAACCTTCCATGGTACCATTGGCATCCTTGGAAGTGAGCAAGGACACCACAATCTTGGGTATTTCTCTTTTCATCTATACATTGAGTTCGAAGATGTTTACCCTCACACCCAATAGCATTGAATAATGTGCACTAGTAGTAAAAGATAAAAGATCAAACAAGTCAATTATTTATATAAAATCTAACTTATAGAAACAAATAATTGATAGTATGTCTCACCTTTGATAAGCAACCTCGTGCATATTCCCACTCTTCTTGAGATATATTAATTTCCTTCTCTTTTTCCATTCTCTCCATTTCGTCATGTAACCAATCTATATCAATATGACGTGGGAGCGCATTTAGATGATCTGAAAATGAGACATTACGTCCATATCTGGTGCAAAATTCTTGTCTTTCAATTTTTCTTCTTGCACTTGCTTCATTATATAGTGTTACCCATTTGCTCATTACATCACTATTGAGTACACAAAAACTATTTAACTTACAAAGTTCTTCTTTTGTTAGCACTTTACTCATTCCTTTTCCTTGAGGTATTATAGAGGTCATCCTCAAGTCTTCATCATCTTTCCATAGTCGTGGTTGAGAGGAATCCACTTCAGCAAGATATTCAGAGATATAAACAAGGGATGATTGCACTAACCAACCCTCAGCCATGCTTCCCTCAGGCCGTGCTTTTTGCCTCACAAAATCTTTCAAGGTTTTCATGAAGCGCTCAAGAAAAAACATCCACCTTGCATGAACTGCCCCACAAAGTGCGATCTCATCAATCAAATGTATGAGTAAATGTAATTGAGTAGTCAAAATGGATCGAGGAAAAATTTCCTCCACCAAACAAACCACCTCAACAGATAATACTCGAGCATCTTGCAATGTGTTTGGATCAATTTTCTTCGAGCTCACGTATCTATCAGGATGTATTTGAGAATTATTTATTTTTGTGTAGAAATTGAAAGATATATAATGAAAAAATACAATGTATACACACCTCACAAGCTCTCCCATCTTGTAAATGATATCATGTACATCTTTGGATACACAATGGGATATGCTAGTAGGAAGTACAAATTGAATATAAACAATGTTCATAGATCAAATGATTAGCTGAGGAAAAAGACATCATACCCCAAAGTTTACACATAGTTACTCCACTAATTACTATATTCATGGTTAGAGATACCCTTACTTGAATCATTTTGTGCTAATTGTGGGACTTCAAACCAGATAGTTTCTCCATACCTCTTTTATTTTTCTTTATGAAGGCTCCCTTGAGACATCTCATACATCCTATGGGTGTTCGAAAGCTACATATTTGTTCCTTCACTATTTTTTCCTCGTTCTTTGACAACATCCAAGGTGCATGGGGTAGCTCAATCTTTCCTCTGGGTCCAATGCGTGGCCAGGCTCATCTCATGCAACCAATGTTACGTAAATCCTCCCTTACATTGACTGAATCACGAGCCCTTATCAAGTGATCCCATAATGTAGATACAACATTTTTGAATATGTGCATGGGGTCCAACAGGTGCTTGATCTTGAGTTCAGTCCAGTACGGAAGACGAAAAAATATAGAGAACCTAAAAAACAAACAATATATTATGTAAACAATTCATCATGCTAAATACTTTAAAGTCAATGGAGAGAAATGCACTTCTTACCTTCTCATGCCGAGTGGAGGGTGGCTGTCGGCATTAATCCATCTCTCCTTACAATCTCGAATGGTTAGAGATTGTGGAGTCATTCCATTAGTAGGGAGAACATATTTGGGATGGTCAATAGGAAGAAATCGATGATGATTGTCGTAGATGACCTTCTTTAAACGTGCCGGCCTAGAGGAAACTAGAGAGGGACCACAAATAGGACATGCGTGATATCTTGATATGGTTAAACATGAACAAACAAGTGAATTAATAAAATGCAATTGATTTAAGTCTTGAATTTGAAATATAGAGTTATATACATGTACCTGAACACTCTCCGTATCCTGGAAAGTCATGCATGGTCCACAACAACATGGCCTTCAATGTGAAATCTCTAGAGGATGTAGATGCGCTTGTATCTTGCACCTCAATACCTTCCCATAACATTTCTAACTCTTCAATCAAAGGCTCTAAGTAAATGTCCATGTTTTTTACCTTGTGCTTTTCAGGAATCAGAAGGGACAACATTACATGTCCCTTTTTAATTGCCATGGATAGAGGAATATTATAGTTCACCAATACTACTGGCCATACACTGTATGATGTGCCTTTGATGCTAAATGGATTGATTCCATCCATACCTAAACCAAATCTCAAATTTCTTAGCACTTCTTTGAAAACGGACCACAAATTATCTATATGTTGCCATGTCGGTGTGTCTGCACGGATCCTCCATTTTCCATCACTTGAATGATGACTAGCATGCCATGACATGAGCTTTCCAATAGACTTGCACTTGAACATAAGTTTTATACATGGAACAATCGAAAAATGTCACAAAACCTTACCAGGCATATCCATTGACTTCATCTCCACTTCGTATCTTGATTCGCCACAAACAGGACACTCGCGTGCGAACTCGTGAATCCCACAAAATAAGACACAATCATTGACACATGCATGGATCTTGACATAATCGAGGCCTCCCAGAGATGTCAAGTAATGTCTTGCTTGCTCTCTCTTAGTTGGCAATTTTTTTCCTTTTGGAAGCATTTGTGATAATAACCTACATATATTTTTAAAAGTGAGTTAAAAAACCACCAACATATATTTCTGTCTGATTTCAAAATAGAACAATTAATTTTATGATTCATAAGCCAAACTGAATTGATACCTACTTCAATAACGCATCCAAACTGACATTAGTCCATCCATAAATTGTTTGCAAGTTAAGTATCTCGAGGGACGCACGAAGAACGGAGTGCATACAACCTTCATACAACAAAGTAGATGATGCTACGTATAGTGGATCATCTGGCTTCGTAGAGTGACCTTCTCCCTGAACCGGTTACGAAAATAGATGGTGTACCATGTTGTCCAAAATCTCATCCTCTACGACTTGATGGGACATTTCATGAGGGCTACTATCATGGTCGTGAGTCTCTACTCTTCTTGAAGACTCTGCCTCCTCGCGTCGACGTTTTGCAGCATCTCGACACTCGAGAGGGAGCATCTGAGGATGTGGCACCGCATCTTGCTCAACCACAAAAGGGAGTTTCATGTACATTGATATATATTGAGTAACATAGACTAGCAATCTTAGTGGTAAAAAAAAACAATGAATACCGGTGATTTTTCTCGGTCCCATTCTCCATACAAGCTGAGGTGTGACATTGCAATTTGACGTGCTCGAAAAATACACCCTCAACAATGATCGCACATGCATTTAATTTTTCATCGTAGCCATGCATCTCGATTATGAAGACGTAATGTTTCATCCTCACTTGAGGATGTGCTCGTTGACTCATCAACATGCACCGCACTAGATGATGACAATGACATGATTAAACCTAATTCATGACAACATCAAAATATTTGTCATTCATATGTTTACATACAAACTTCAAGCTAGCGTATTAATTATTCTAAGATCTCAATTTTAAATACGCAAAATTAATCATAAATACATTAGAACTTATGATAAGAATTCACTATCAAAACTTATCTTAAAAACCAAAAATTATGATAAAGCCTAAATGCGCATCTATATCCGTGTTTACGTATGCGTCTATACTCTTCTTTCATTTCAAACACACAAGAAGGGAAAAAGGAAAGCCAAGGAGAGGAAGAAAGAGAGAACAAGAGAGAGGAGAACAAGAGGAAGAAGAAGCAACAAGCAAGCAAGCAAGCATCAAGGGAGGGTAACTTACCAAGGAGAGGAAGAAGGAGAAGTAAGAAATGCCACCACCCGCCACACCAAACACCCAAGGTGATTCTCTCTCTCTCTCTCTCTCTCTCTCTCTCTCTCTCTCTCTCTTTATCTCTCTGCTCTGTCTGTGTATTAGGATTTCTGATTCCATTATGTATTGCATTTTGTAAATCATCAATGGCGGTCGTCGGCGGACTAAAATCAGCAATGGCGGTCGTCGGCGGACTAAAATCAGCCGACTGAGCGCATCTACCAGCGCGTCTACATTTTAGTGTAGACGCATGTATAGACGCGAAGAAATGTTTTCTCTCATTGCGTGTGAGGACGCGTCTCAGAGCGCGCGTGCTGTCGCGTGTGCTCTACAGTCTACACGCGATGATACACACGCGCGCCAGAGCATTGACTTGGAATATGCGTTTAACAGTGTTTTTATACTGCATCTCAGATGCAGATATAGACGCGCTGGACAGAGGGTTGACTTTAGGAACGTGTTTGAGAGCGCATCTAACGTGCAATTTAGACACGGTCATACACGTGCCAGCTCTCCCAGCTCTGATAAAAAACAATATATTTTTGCAATGATGAATGTGACCAATCCCATGTTTGTGTTTATCAGTTTTCTTGTTTATGAGAAGCATTAGCACTTAAGTTTTATGCTCAATGTCTAAAGAAAGCTCTTTAAAAATGTTTAGGTATGGATGAAGGTAATATATGATTTTTTATATGCAAACAAATTTGTCTTTTTCCTGTGTTTTTTTTGCAGATGTCGTATCCTGGTTCATCTAGCAATGACCCGGATTTGGATCGCATGAATGATACATTGGCCTCGTTCGGCAGGGGGGTCAATGCATTTTTTGGAGGTTTTCCTAGTAGGGAAGACTTCATGGGAGAGATGACTAGACACCTTGGCCGCTCTCCCACAGCAAGACAAGGTGTTCAACGTCATGTCTGGAATGCCTCTGACGTCTTTGCCTGGCACTACTTCCCAAACTCCAATTGCAGGTACTCCACATGCAGGTACTCCACATGCAGTACATGTACATGCATCGGTTGAAGCACAAGCGTCAGCCGACACACGTGCATCTACAGAAGCATGTGCATCCAGTGAAGCAGAGGGTAGTCGACAAAGAGGGAGGAGGGAGAGTCGAGGGGGAGGACGAGGCTTGTGTGGGGGTTTCTTAGGAGGTGGCGAGCGATCACCCTCACTAGTAGATCACGTAGAGGAGCCTATACGCGAGTACTATAGAGTTAAAAATGTGAAAGCCTATTCAATATTCCTATACTATGCAATATGTCCATCAAGTCATAAGTGCGATCTTGCCCAACCATGCTGCCAACTTTGTTGGAAAAGATTTCAACTACATTGGATCCAATCAAATGTATTGGAAGCATCTTATTTGGATGGAAGTCTCTAAAATATTTTATGAGTAGTACAACGATGTGACATGAGAGTTGTACATCTAAGAATGCCTCCTTACTAATAAACTTCTTTGATAATGCATACATGGCATGTTTTAAGTCTAAGATCTCCAGAGTTAGAAGAAGAATGCCACTTTTGGTACTAAATGGACTCTCTCTAACGAAGCTCAGGTATGGAGACAAGAAAATATCAATGTAGTCTCTAGCAACTTCAAGATAGACTTGTGTTGCAACCATGCTCCACTCCTTTCTATACTTTCTATTATTTGCTAGCTCTCCCAAACACCATTGGACTTGCTTGCTACATATTCTTTGTGTTGTAGCCCAATTTTGACAATCATCTTGTCTGATATCTATTTCCTTAAGGATATGTTCATCAACAAAAAAAGAATCATAAACAATGGTAACATGACTCAAAGAAACCCATACATCCCCAAGAGCCAATTGACTCTTGGGCTTGTTGAGAATATTGACTAGCTTTTTCACATTGTGTATAAAATACTAATCATGCATGCTTGAAAACTCTCCATTTAATAATTTTCTTGAAAGAGGCCATCCATCCCATCCAATCTCATATCGAGCACCATGCTTATTTAAATAATTATCTAGTATTGCTTTTCTTCGTCAACTATCTCCATCTAATGCATGTCCAATAATAGGGCCTACTTTTGATTTGAGCTTCTCATCCCGTAATGTCAAAATTTCAATCCACTGTCTATGAATAAAACTTCTGTAAAATCAATTACACGTACAATGAGCAGCAACAAACAAGTGTGAAAGTGCTTCATGAAGTGGATTTGCTACAAATACTCTTGCATAACTACCAATAATACGAGTCTCAAATGCATCAACAATGATATCATAACCTACTTTTCCTTCTCCAACTTTAATCATGTGTGATGTCCCGCATTCATGGTCTGAAGGCTTGTATGCATCGTTAACACCATATTGGGGAATATGGGAATTTTCCATAAGTTTGGGACACATAGTCAAATCTTTGGATTTGTCATAACTTGAACACTATAACTCCAAATCGAGCACTTTATAGCTCAATAGATTCCATTTTCCAAGCGCTTTCCAATGATAGGTCAGATCATATCGTTTTGATAAACTTATGGGCATGTTATCCGGGTGCCACATTTTTAGTATTCAAAAAATGGGAATTGGGAGATTCCCAAACTCACTAATCTTGTGTTAAATCCAACGAGAGTATCATCTTTAGGATTCCACCTATGATGAAAATAGTAAAGGTTATAAAATCTTAAAATTTTATTGATAATATTTTTTGCAAGTCAAAAGAACAAATATTTTAGTATGTTTACCTTATCCGCTTCTTTATAGCGGCCTCATCTTCCACCAAGATAAAGGGAATGTTTCCTATAATACCATGTTTTTCTTTTGCCTTTCGATATATTTTAGCAATAGCATCAAATATATATCCATGTATCCCATGGATAAAGTGGGTGGCTTGTCTATGGCCTCTTGTTGTCGTTGAGAGTGAAGGGCCATTTAGGTTAGCAGTCAGGAACTCATGCAACTTTGGTCCACCCCACATCTTTGCAACCTCAAACAAAGATTTTGTATTTGTACTATATCATTGATGTTCCTTTGAATGTACCATGTTTAAGTCAAAATAGTATATAAATCGAACCTTGAAGGGCACAAATGTAACCATGTGTCATCGTACTTGCATCTTACACAAGCAAAGATTTGGTCTCTGAAGTCATGTAATGTCGATGTAATGACTTCAAAATCTCAATGAACTCAGCACTAAGTAGTGATGGAGGATGACTTTTTCAGATTTTTAGCTATCTCTTCCTCTTTCTTATCACTAATTGGTGATGGAGAGCAAGGACACCATAAGAACTGCATGCAAAAACGCGCCACACTTAAAACTCAATAGCAATAATTCATGTTAGCTCCAATTTTCACTGCATATAACTATTACTTCCAAATACTTAAAACTCCATAACAATTCCTCTCAACTCCTATTTGCACTACATATATATTTTAATTCTAAACAGGAGCTTCTATTAGATGAAAACATGCAATCCACTACTCCAGGCATAAGTCAGTGTGGGTACGAATTCAACCCATACTACTCTGGCAACACTTAAAACTTCATAGCAATTCAAGTCAACTCCAATTTTCACTGCACATATATGTTAAATCCAAACACCAACTTCCACTAAATGGAAACACATAATGTACTACTCCAAGGCATAAGCTAGCTGGATAAATTCAACCCATTCTCCTTACCTAGAAAAGCCTATCCCTACGAAGTCAATTAAGCAATTTGCCACTGAAAGACCAGATATTAAAACCATTCTCAATTTGATGTACATATGTGATTGACCTTGACACAAACTTGATTACAAGTAAATGCAAATGATTATAGATCACACTACTTAGAAGTAAATGGTAACTATTCTATAGTGTACTATATTTTCCTATATCCTTTGAACCAAAACCATGAGAGTTCTAAAAATCATTACCTTCCTATTGGATCCCAATCTACATCTATGGCCATGAAGTGGTGAGCTATGACGATTGTTTCCAATTCATCAGCATTGTAGAAATCTAACTGCCCATTGTATGCCTTTAGTCCAACCAAAACAATAAATTGCCCAATTGGAGACCAATAAAGGAAATTTGCGTGCTTACCCTTCAAATTTTCGACTTTGTTACTCGCCCCACATTGTTTGGACTTTTCATAGAGTAGAGTGTAACATCTTGTCTAGGTCCATCTCCACGAATGATGGCAAATCTGTGACCTTTAGGCTCCCCTGCAAATGCAATAATTTTTTCATTTTTTCTTTCTAGTTCCAAAACCATGGAATTGGAATGTCTCTCTCCTAGATTCAGAGCAATTCAAATCCAGTGTATGTACTCTTTTTTTGTGTACCTATCTACTTTCATGACCAAATAATCCCAATGCTTTGCTAGTACATTTTACAATCACTACCACTGAATAAGTCCTTTTGTATGAGCTCCTCCCTATTGGGGATCTACACTAGACTTACTTGTCAAACTATGCAAGAACCAATTAAAGCAGCAAGTCCAGTCGAGACACTCCAAAAATACACTATTGTGAATGATAGAGATAAAGGGGGTTACCCTGCTCAACACAGTAGCAAGAATGAGCTAGAAGAAAAAAATGATGCACAACACAAAAAAATACCATTCATAATAGGAAGGCACAACAACAATTACAACTTCTAGAAACAATGCATCTTATGAAAGTTTAGCATAAGGCCAAATGCACTCACTCTAATAGGTTTATTTCCTCCATTTCCTTCAAGAACAAATAAAGCCATGATAGAGTCTATGGGGGACCAACTAAAGAGCATGACATTGTCTACTATCAAGGATTTCTTATCAAGAAGATTCATGGTCTCAGTCTCATACACGTTGATTGCATTCTTGCCTATTAGAGCAAAATACTTGTCATCTCTATATGCACCAGCATGAAAGCATCCATTAATCTCAATTAACTTAAACTTATAAGAGAGAAACAAAGAATAAATAGAGAATAATTATACTTGAACACTAGCTAAGAGACACCTACCACACCCCCTAATCCACTAGTTACAAAATCATCTACACTTTCCTAGCCCTCACATCATAATAAATTAAGTATCATCCTCTAGATAAACATATATAGACATCAATAGATACTTGTGCAGGTAGTTTTCCAAAGAATAAATAAAATTCATCAATAACCTATGTATCTCTAGGGTTGCTTAGTTCATGACTACTATATGTCACAATCTATTTGTCTCTTAGAGAGAAGTTAATCAGTCTAACCTAAAAGAGTAGATCATAGAATTGATACAAGAGCCATCATTCATATTTAGCAACATTCCCAACTTACAAACCATAAACGAGAGAAGTTGAGCCATATCTAAGGATGAATGTATCACATTATTTGGCGCACCACCCCATATAGCTACACGTTGTTTATGAATTGTGGAAAGGTAAGACCCAAAGGGAGCTACAACTATCTAAACTACAGAAAATTCAACTTACAGAACAGTGATAAACAAGGTCAAGTTTCCCTGATCTAGCATCATTCCAATAAACTTTAATCTCTAATCCAAAGCAAACAAAAAATTGGTCTCGGCCTTGTTTATCTGTCACCCAAGTTAAAAGATTTTCCTAAATACACGTAAATCATGATGAGATCATACCTAAGTAGTCTAGAATGGTATAGATGCACCTGCAAGAGTAGCTACATGCATACCCCAAGACTATAAGGTGTGACTTTTGGTGGTGCCCATTTGTTTGACACTTTCATATACTTGTCAAATTCATCAAACATGTTGATTGCAAAAACATGGGACTTATCCAAATTGTAGCCATTAGTTTGTTCTCTAGCTATTTGAGACTCTTGAATGCATGAAAATTATATAAAGTATAAGTTCAAAGACCAAATGCATGATCCAAACCTGGACTTCTATGTATACCACACAAACAGAAATCAAACAATGATTCACAAGTTGGCATTCTGTAACGTGTCCACCTGTTATCTTCAGGACACATCTTAGCAGTCCATCGGAAAGGATGTCTAGAAATCTCCGCCCGGCACTCCCATGGAATGTTACGGGGTTTGCGATCTAGGGCTTTCCGCGTCTACCACGTAGCGGAAGTATTTCGGCTATTCCCACTTAGGACCGACCTGAATTAGGGATTTCCCTATTGGTCATTTCCTAACGGCAACTAGCGTCGAACTTGAGCGAACTACTTTACGTAGAAACGCCATGTCCGAAGTGGATTCACGCTGCACTTGGTTCAAGGAGAATGGGAAACAAGAGGCATGTGAAGCTCAACCTCTTTGCCATAAGGCATAGTCCCATTCCGTTCCCCTAAAACAATATAAATCGGGATCATCTATAACTTAGACTCTAGGTCAACGCTCTTGCTGTTCGTGTTCTTTGAATGATCTTCCTGTTGTCCATCGTGATTGAGAAAAGTTCCTGGCCAACCGGGACCACCCATTTGTAGGACAGACCTATGGCCACATCCTCTGTACTTTCCTTAGGTTATTTTAGTTATTTAATTACCTAACACATTTAGTTGGACATGTGTCAATTAGCCTCCTTAATTAACCCGTTAGGCATTGGTTCCTTCACGTAATCATAGCACTTGATATAGAAAAACAATGTCAAACAAGTTCATTTTTCAATAGCTTATCATATTTATATTTCAAAATACATAAAGTCCAGCCCGTAGGCTTACCCATAATCCGCCCAAAGGCTATCCAACAATCGACAGGGATCACTAATCCAAGATTTTGCCCGTAGACTAGTATGCGGGCCTCGAGATCCAATCCCGAGTCATGTTAGCCTCTTGTGCAGGGCCTGGAAATCGAGGGATTTATGGCCAGAGCCCCCCCTGGCACCCAAGCGTCCTCTTACTCCAAGTAGCGCTCAACGGAGAGACCTCTCGTGGCGGGTTCGGTCCACCTTCCCAGCGCACTTAACAACCCTCTTGGTTAGGGTCAGGCAGGCAGTCAGGGGTAACTGAAGCTGCCTCTCCCTTCAGGCCTTCAACCTGAAGCATTAGATATCTATTTATCCTTTAATTCTTTGAGCAAACAAAGCAAAACAATGCTCTTAAAACTATTACAAGCACAGACAATTTCATTGGTCGTTATTTTTGGCCAACTACTAAGGAGTGAATCCTTCTTTTCAAATGCATCCAGCACTCGATCCGGGATCAATTGCGACTTGGCAAGATCTCCAAGGGTTTGTTTGTTAACCCTATATCTTGGGTTAGGGCCGTACCCTATTAACCCGACTTAGTCAATACCTTAAGTTCATATATTATTCCAATTTATAGATGGGTCCTTTGCTTCCAAGCAAATATCTAATCCCCATATCTTGGTCACTTTACCCAAGAAAGGTACTATATCAGGACTTTTCATCCTCTTGCAAGATAAACTTACGTAAGAATCTACCAATTCTCATTTCGAGGAATTGGCCATTCCCTTGTGATCAAATCACAAGATCATGCAACTCTACAACTTGTTGCACAAGTGTTGCATCAATTATGGGACTATTTACCCATCAAATGGAGTCACGAAACAATCTGTTCCTGATTGCATTAGGCTGACATTGTCAGTCCTAGGGTTTCGAGTTTCATTTTCTTAGCGAGAGATTCTTAGGAAAACCCTAGATCACTTCTCGCAAGTATGTCCTACTATCCCTACATTCAGTGAATGTGGGCAAGTATTTAAGGTATAGGAGTTTTTTGGCAATACGTGCGACTAGATAAATGTCTTCACTATGCTAACCCTAGTTAGTTCCTTGGGATACGTTGCATTGAATTGACCCTTTTCTAAATGAGTACTACACGGTTTTAGGTGTTTAGGTTTATACCAATTTAACCTGTCTATTCTTGAAGACAATTACTCTATCATTTCCATATCCACATGAGTCATTGTCTACACGTAAGTTGAATTTCAAACCCTAACTTTTCGGTTTAAGATCAAGCATAGGTTAGGCTATAGGCTATAGGATAATTCCAATTAATCATTCTATAACATGCAAACAATATTCATGCTAAAACATGCAGCCTTTTACTACTTTCATTTTCGAATGAATTTGTCGTATGCAGAACTTACACACCCTTCTGTTAAATTAAGTTTTTAGACCACTTGCCTAGTTAAATCTTCTTCATGTAATCCTAGCAATTTCCTACGATTGCTAATAACTTTATTTAAGAATCATTTCAAAAAAATATTCAATAATGCAATATGTGATTTATTCCTTCCATGCTTAATCGGAGTGTACTTTCATAATTCTGTTTTGTAAATATGGACATTAATCTAATTTCAATTCATTTCAAGGCACAAAAACTACTTGCTAGAAATGCATATCAATCTTTTGCTCACTTTATTTTGTTTGTTTTATTGAAAATACTAATGGCTAAACTCTTCTGTCGTGAGCTAGTTCTTTTAAATTAACCAAAGTATTTAAGACAAAAAATACATCCTATCTCCAAAAATCATCCACGCACGATTGAATTATAACAATGTAAGATAAAAATTAGGAAGAAAAATCCAGACTTGTGGTGAGATGTCCACGTGGATGTTAGGAGACAATCCTCCTGCGGTTGCGCCTTTTGTGCCTTCTTAGGGGCCATTGTGAATTCCACCTTTTTGCCTTGGACGTAGAGTTATGATCTTGTCCGTCTCTTCGTACGCGAAACTCCCTTTATGAATCGGCTTTAGAAGGCCTTAAAGACTTGTGGGAGTTGCAATAGGAATGATGGTTTTTTTTAAAAACGGGTTATGGTAAGCTTTATGGGAGATGCATGGAAAGAAAAATCCACAGAAATGGAGTTTAAAAACATGGCTTTTTGGAACACAGGGTCCTAAATTCTGGAGTGAGACTGGGGGAAAGGAAGTGTAAGGGCCCGCTTGTGAAGGGGTTAAATCCCGGGGAGGGGGTTTTAAAACCTTTCAAGGTAAGGCTTAGTAAAGCCATGGGAAAGGGCTTAGTGGCTTTCTACAAGGTCTACTGAGACCCCACAGAAAAAGGGAAGCAAGGGGTGTATAAGCCCTTGCAAGGAGAATTTTATGTGGGGGGGTTTTACCAAGCCCACATGGACAAGGGCTAAGAGGACCCACAAAGAGGAATGGGGGTGTAATATGGAAGGGGGCTTAGGAGGCCCAACCTTGGAAGCTTCTAAAGCTTCTGGAGCTTTCAGAAGCCCACATGGAAGGAGGTCAAGTGGGATTTTTGACTGGTGGCAGCGACAACGTGTCAGCTCCTCTCCCTCTCACGGCGGCGTCGACAGTCTTCCCCTCCTTCATGACTGTAGTGCTTCATTGCAACTTCGGCAGTTTGATCCTCTTCCTCTCTCCACACCAACACTCCCCTTCTCGGCTGGCGGTGATGTGGGCCTCTCCCAACTCATGGCAGCGCAACGTCTTGTCCCCCCCTCTTGACGGCCAACATCAACCCTCTCACTCCACGGCAGCGACCAACGGCAGCATCAGAGTTCTCGACTCTCCCTCCTTTTTCCAAAGCTCCCATAGCCATGGTTTGGTAATAAGTGTTGTTTGCCTAAGCTCTTGTCTAGTGAGGTAGTCCAATCTTCTACCAAATCTTGTTCCCCTATTTCCTCTCTTCTCTTCTTGTACTAGCTTCTCCCTATATATTCTCATTCCAAAGTCATTAAGCTTTGATATACTATTGCAATGACTACAAGAGAAGTCTTTGAATGGTTGCCCATTGGTTGAAGCACATTGACAATCAACATAACAAAAGCAACCATCTATTTGAAAACATGTTCTTCCATCATCCAGACTTGCCCTAGTAAAAAGTTATGCGAACCAAAGTTTACCGCCACATTGATCATCTAATAAAGGTCTCACATTGATTTTCTTCTTATTCACTTCAATAATGTGGCTATATAAACCTCAACATAATAAGTTTAAACTTTTCAATGGATTTCTATTATCCTCATGGTCATTAGGAGATAGGGGGTGATGAATCACCTTCCGTTGGGCTCCCCACCTTTGTAGAAAACAAAAAGTTTCTTTGCTTTCGATCATGTGTCGCTCCCTTTCGAGGACGTCCTTGCAAGCCTATAAGTAATGGCTTGGATTTGTCAACCTCCTTTGAAAACACCTTTGTGTGTAAGATTGTCTTTGTTTGTTCAGTCAAATTAGTATATAAATCGAACCTTGAAGGGCACAAATGTAACCATGTGTCATCGTACTTGCATCTTACACAAGCAAAGATTTGGTCTTTGAAGTCATGTAATGCAACTGAAATGACTTCAAAATCTCAATGAATTGAGCACTAAGTAGTGATGGAGGATGGCTTTTTCAGATTTTTAGCTATCTCTTCCTCTTTCTTCTCACTAATTAATGATGGAGAGCAATAACACCATAAGAACTGCATGTAAAAACAGGCCACACTTAAAACTCAATAGCAATAATTCATGTTAGCTCCAATTTTCATTGTATATAACTATTACTTCCAAATACTTAAAAGTAGCTAAGAGACACCTACCACACCCCCTTATCCACCAGTTGCAAAATCATACTTAAAACTAGCTAAGAGACACCTACCACAAAGAATAAATAGAGAATAATTATACTTGAACACTAGCTAAGAGACACCTACCACACCCCCTAATCCATCACTTGCAAAATCATCTACACTTTCCTTAAATTCTCTAAGCACTTTCCTAGCCCTCACATCATAATAAATTAAGTATTACCCTCTAGATAAACATATCTAGACATTAGTAAACACTTGTGCAGGTAGTTTTCCAAAGAATAAATAAAATTCATCAATAAACATCATATTGGGGAATATGGGAATTTCCCATAAGTTTGGGACACGTGGTCAAATCTTTGGATTTTCATAACTTGAACACTATAACTCCAAATTGAGCGCTCTATAGCTCAATAGATTCCATTTTTCAAGCGCTTTCCAATGATAGGTTAGATCATATGGTTTTGAGAAACTTATGGGCATGTTATCTGGGTGCCACC
>NW_028230065.1:0-29638 GCF_053477565.2 Lygodium microphyllum | reverse complement strand
ATGAGGCTAAGCATAGATTCTTGATGGAGGCCCTATATGTTTAGCCTAAATCCTTCAAAATTTCACCTATGGACTCATTGTTCTTCTTGAAGGATATCCCTTGCCCCCAATTGGACAAACATTCTTCTTGCTCACTTGAGTTCTTCTTGGAGGATAGCACTTGCTCACAACAACGACACCAAGATTCACACTAAGCTTGGCTAGAACAATACTTTTCTCTTTCCTCTTTTGGGTAATGAGGATCCACTGCATGCCTTGGAGCATGTAGGTCTTGAGGTCCAACAAGCTACTTCTTCTATTGGTGGTGGTCCAAGTATAGATGCCACTACAAAGGAGCAATGGGGAGAGGAAGCTACAACAACAACTCTAGCAATAATTGGTGTGGCTCTAGGTAGTGCTAGAACCACAAGAGCAACTTTAGGTGTAGCAAGGGTAGTTTCTTCTATAGTGGATATGGTTCATACTTCAAGTGGGACCATCATACCCAAACTTGAAGAGCAACTTTCTACTTGTGATTGTACTCCTTCTGACCTATAGCCACTCACCTTGGCTACTCCAAGGTCATCTAGCACCCCCATAGGTTCCAACTCTATGTGCAAAATGGATTTGGGTCTTGTCTATTGTCATGGTTCAATCAACTTTCATTCTAGAGGGTCCTAATAGACATCCTTCTTTGGCGAATTTTGCATGCCATCCTAGCACCCTTCAGATCCAGCCACATCCATCCACATTAGCTCCAATTTATTAAAGATATTTGTGTGGATACTAAGTCAAAGGGTAAGGAGGCAGTGCTAGAGGAGCATGTGTCACTAAGTGATGAGGAGGATTACCCACCTTTGCTAGCCACCCATGATGGTTTGGTTGTGGCCTCTGGTGGCAACTTAGTTAACCCCAAGATGGAGATACTTCTTGAACATTTCAACTCTTGGAGAAGCAAAATGAAGACTTGCATGAGGGGATGCGGCACTAAAGCAGGACACCCTCTACTATTATGTTGATTTTGACCTAGAGATGAAGTATCTATTGAAGCATATCTTGAAGCCAATGTAGGATATGCTTAACACTAAAATGTAGGTTGCTCCATTGGGCCTTCTATCCTCTACTTCTTTAGAACCAACTTAGTCTCCAACAGGTCCAAAGCTCATTCATCAGTAGGACCAATCCTGCAGGAGTTATTTGGGTAAAGGCCCAAAGAAGGCTAAGGAGCACAAGGATCAAAAGTAAGATGCTCCAAAGAAGTTTGTCAATGATGATCAATCAAACATTTAGTAGCAATTGAAGGAGGTGAAACATGAGTGAAATTAATCTTTTACAATGTTCTTGAGCCACCTCTATGGAATTAGATTGATCTATGGATACAAACATCACTAGTTGAATTATGATCCATTTCTATTGCTTCTACTTATGGTCTTGGTCCACCTCTAATTTAGAATTGGCCTTCCCATGATGCTATTGCTTTGAATCAAGTTTCTACTATTCTTGCTCTAGATCTTGCTCCATTGGGAGGAATGTTTCTGGTTTCGCTCTTGGAATGCCTCTTTTGGTGGTGGTCATTCTAAAAGAACCTACTCCGAATTATTTCAATAACTTGGACAATGACTAATCTAAATGGGTTTGAGTCCACTGTGCATGCCATGTTTTGGGCACTAGATGTTGGATAGATGGTTTGATGGTCTGGTGTACAAATGGTCATAATGAACAATCATTCATGTCTTTCTAGATCTGTTGTGATTAAGTGTTGAGGTATGTTCTCTAATGTATGGATGATTCATGATTGGTTGAATGTCTTGATTAGAAATGATTTTTAGTGTTCTGTTTTCACATTTCCAATTCTTTTTACTCATTAAGTCAAATGTGTGATATGATAGTTTGTTTGCTATGTTTGGACTTTCTTTATCTTGTATTAAGCATGGTACAATAGTATAATATGATTTCTAATTCTGTCTATACTTGATTACACATGTGCGATAGCTAGATGATTATGGCTATTTTGTGATCTTTGGTGATTATGCTTGGAAGATATGCAAAGGGTCTCTTATAGTCACTAAAGGGCCAAAATCTTGCACATTGTACTCTTTATGTGTATGTAGTGTGAAAGATCATGTCGTAGTTATCATAGAACCACCATCTATTCACTTTGACATAGTTGTTTAGGCCATATGTCTATCATTGGAACGAAACTTCTTTCATGTTTGTAGCACTTAACATCTTTTAACTATTTTGATCTTGGAATGTGTGAGTATTGTATGCGTGGTAAACAAACTAAGTGTTGCATCAAAAGAGTGTTGGTATGTTTGGAATTGATACATAGTGATGTATGTGGATCTATGCCTACAATTTCTTTGGGTGGAGCATCTTACTCTATTGCTTTATTGAGGATGCCACTAGGAAAGTATGAGCATTTCCTATTTCTAAGAAAAGTGATATCTTCAATGCCTTTCACAAGTTCTTGGCCTATGCAAAAAAACAGTTAGGAAAGAAGTTGAAATGCTAGAAATGCTAGAGGACTAATAATGATGGAGAGTATACCTCTCATGCATTTTAAATGGGAGGTGGTTGGGGTAAAGGCCGATGCCCAAAGGTTGAGCAAGTCGTCTTTGTACTAGTACACAGTGTGTAGGATATATAAGTGAAGATAATGAATAGTAAGGGTAACTAAGTACCCACCAAAAACTATATTTTGTTCTCTCTCTCTCTCTCTCTCTCTCTCTCTCTCTCTCTCTCTCTCTCTCTCTCTCTCTCTCTCTCTCTCTCTCTCTCTCTCTCTCTCTCTCTCTCTCTCTCTCTCTCTCTCTCTCTCTCTCTCTCTTTGTGTGTGTGTGTGTGTGTGTGTGTGTGTGTGTGTGTGTGTGTGTGTGTGTGTGTGTGTGTGTGTGTGTGTGTGTGTGTGTGTGTGTGTGTGTGTGTGTGTGTGTGTGTGTGTGTGTGTGTGTGTGTGTGTGTGTGTGTGTGTGTGTGTGTGTGTGTGTGTGTGTGTGTGTGTGTGTGTGTGTGTGTGTGTGTGTGTGTGTGTGTGTGTGTGTGTGTGTGTGTGTGTGTGTGTGTGTGTGTGTGTGTGTGTGTGTGTCCCCTTTCCACTTGGGACTAAGCTACAATTTATTTTTAATTCACATATAATCTATTATATAAGTACCTACACCTATCTTGATTTGCCTTCAAATTCACGTTTAGGAATTCAACCTATTTTTAGGTATATAGTACATGTCTAAAATTCCTAAGCATTCATAAATATTGAATTCAATAAAACTAGGAGACAAATATTTTGAGCATGATATTTGTCATTTGAGTAGGAGTATTCGGGGATCTTTTGGAAAATAAAGTATGGTTGCTCATATAAAAGAACATTAATCACAATAAGATGATTAATGAATCAATTAAGTTCTAGATTCAACCTTTCAATAAATTTACTTGCACAAAGATAGACCAACTTACATGAACCTCTTTGGTGACTACTTCTTAGTAGAGTGGTTGTCCTAATAGAAACATATTGTACACATTTTGAACATCATAATTCATGTAAAGAAGGCTTATTTTTCTCACATATACACGTGCATGCATGCATATATTTGTATAAATAAAGACACATCTCACAAAACACACACAAGCACTTAACAAATTAGTTTGCCTTCTTTATACTCATTAGAATCCATACAATTTCCTCTCCTTTGCAAATCACAAAGAATGCATAGTTAGGTCTTCTTTATCATTTTCAACATTCTCCCAAACAATCCTTGATAAAGTTTACACCTTTGTAAGTATTTGCTAACACACACATACATTCATGTATGCATTGATACATATGTATTCTATACATAGCTATGTTATTTTCTTAAATATATGGTTTATGTTGTGTGTAAATGCACCTCTACCTACTTCAATGCTATGACCGCACGCATGTACACTGTAGGCAGTGAGCATCCATCATTGTCACTTTATTCTTTATTCTTTCAGTGACTATTGAATAAGTGAAGGCTAGTCATACATTGTGATCGCCATTGGAGTTCCCACATATGTGTATCTCTCTCTCTTGCTCCATCCACCACCATTGCTCTTGCTTATGCTTGTGTACATCCACTCAAACTCTATCTTTCAACTAGTACCAAATCCAACCATTTGAGAAGCTTCTTTATCCTCTGCTTCAACCTTAATTCAAAGCTTTAGCTCAAGGTTTCATAGTGTCCATTGTTTCTTCCTCTTGAGGTATGCATTGAGTATTTCCTTGTCCTAGCTTATTCTAGCTTGCTCCCGGCTTGTCAAGGAGCTTCCCATGGCTTAGTTAAGCCTTGTTGAGTGCTTATTGAGTTGAGAAGTAGCCTTTCTATCCGTTTTGAGTAGATATAGAGCATGCTGTAAAAGTCATGGGGACAACTATGGTAGCTTGAAAGCACTTTCGAATGTTGGCCATAACTTTTGCATATGATATCAAATTCAAGTGTTCTATAGCTAGAGATAAAGAGCACTGATGAGAGCTATAGATCTAAGCACTCATAGTATTCATTCCATGCAGTTTTTACTTCTCTATTTTATACATAATAGAACGATTTTGGTTTGGGCAACAAACAATAAATTCCATAATGCATATTTGATGCTTTGAGGATGCTATTTTGGTGCCCATATGGTATGGTTATGATTTGAGATGCTATTTGGATTGTTTAGAGCTTGATTAACTGAATTTTGCAGAGGTTTATTGCTATCATAATAGTTTGGATAGCAAGCATACAATAGTGAACTTCATGCTTTGGATACCTATTGTGCCTACATGGTATTTTGGGTACGCTACATCATTACAGTGATATCTAGCATTGATGTATGAGCCCAAATATGGTTGTGACATGCTTTGGCACTTGGATTTAAGCTACATTTGATGTACTAGGCTTTAATCAATTACTTTGAGCTTTTATGCTGACTCACTTTTACAAGTATTGAAGCTTCATTAGACGCTTATGCTCTTGGATGTATTTGTGATGCACTTGGGCTTCCCAAATGCCTTGATGTCTATGTCTTGAGCTTTGCTTACTCACTTGTTATTCTGAAATCACTTCCAATGGAATATGCTTGTACTTACTTGGAAGAGCTTGGTTCTTTGAGACATGGGACTCTTGGTTCATGTATATGCTCTCTTGTATACTATTGGATACAATTACTTTCGCTTGTGGATTGATTTGATTCAGTATGCTTTGGACATTGGCACTTACCTCTGATAGCAATTTATTGGTGATGTGTATGCTTATGGGATGTATGGTATATTGACACTTTGAGCTCGTAACAGACTTTGGTACTGGTGGTCCATGCTTAGTCACTATTAGTTGCATCATTTGTATCCCAGTTGCTACTTGGATATCCCTCGTAATGAGAGCTTGCTTTCTTGGCTATTTGCCCATTGTTGGATTGACATATACTATTGTCTTTATTTCAACATTTCTCTAATTATAGTTTTTCAACATTATATATAGTTAATCTATTTAAGGAGTCAAACTCTGATAGCATAGCCCTATCCCATGAGTAACTATCATCTCTATCCATGGCTTCATCATAAGAGAGAGGCTCATTTGCATTTGTCACCATAATAGAATACATGGAGGGCATAAAATGCTCAAGCAGAAGTCTAGTTCTAGTAGAGCATCACAAAGCAAGCTGATCATGCACAAGAGGTGGGGCCTGGGCCATTGAAGCATCAATTGCTACAAGCTGTAGATGAGTAGGAGGCTCCTCTTAAAAGATCACTCTGTGTACCTCAACCACCTGCTCAAGCTACTGCATCTTTTCCTCATGGAAAATGATATCATGGCTGCGGATTACCTTGCGAGCCTACAGATCCTATAGGTGATATCCCATCTCACTTGCATCCCCATAATCAAGAAAGATGCATTTCACAGACTTAGGATCCAACTTATTGTGCTTGTCTTTGGGAATATAGCACAATGCCTCACAACCAAGGACACGCAAACGAGTATATGATGGAGGTTTCCTAATCCAAACCTTCTCTGCATCCTAGCAATCAATAGCAGTGCAAGAAGACCGAAATCAACTGTATGGTAGTAGTAGTAACTGCCTCAACCCAAAAGTGTTATGGTAAGCATGCCTAGCTAAGCATACTATGGACTCTCTCCTAAATCGTCATGTTTATGTGTTCGACAATACCATTCTGGGGAGGGGTGTAGGGGGCAGCCAACTAACACTTAATAACCCATTCATCATAAAACTATTCAAAATCTTTCGAGACATACTCACCCCCATTATCAAATCTTAGACATTTCAGCTTATATCTAGACTAGTTCTCAACAAGAGTAATCCAACGCTTGAAAGGTAGTCAAGCCATCCAATTTCTACTTAATAGGATAATCCCAAACCTTATGTAAGTAATCATCAATGAATGTGACAAAGTTAGTGAGACTAACAAGGCATAGGACCACATATACCCGAATGAACAAGAGCCAAAGGCTCACCCATACACTTCATGCATGACTTCTTATGCATACTATATGTCTACATGCAGTATAAACAATGATCACAAGACTCAAAGCACTTATAGTCTAGGGGCGGAAGATATTGAAAACTAGTAAGCATTTTCATTCCTACATCATTCAAGGTGCCAGTAGAGATAAGGCTATTTGTGAGAGCCAATACATGATATACATCATGAAGAGTGAATATGCTACATGAACCAATAGACATCACCAATACTAATTGTCTCTAATGCTAGGGTATTACCCAAACAAACAAATCTAGTCATACTATGATAGGAGTGAAAACACTCTCTATGAGTCATGAAAGGAAGCCCTTGAATCTATCAACCCACACTAAGTATATATTGACAACACATTAGTCAACTGTGAAGAATCTAAAGAAGAAGCTACTAAGATAAGATCATCAGATATATCAAGATGTACTATATTAATCTCCTCAATCTTGACGCTAGACTTGCTAGGCACAATGCTGTGATCATGATTCTTGTCCTGTACTTTACCCGTTTCCTTTTCCTTGCACTTGGCTTCACACATGTTATGGCATTGTGCCCGAATATGACCTGCATTCCCACAATAATGATAAGTAAGATCGGACTTAGAGCCATAGGACTTACTGCAAGACTATCCACAAGTCCTAAATTGAGACCTATTAGAGTCTCTACCATGACCATTTCCATCAAGCCGGCCTCTCGCAATCAATGCATGTGACGTACAAGAAGCATCCACATTCTTTCTATTCACCTCTTCTATCAAGATGGTACTCTTAAAATCCTGCAATTTCAGCCCATCCTTAACACAAAGAGCCATATGAAAAGTGTCCCATGACTCACGTAGAGTACCAAGTAGAAATAAAGGATACAAAGTATTCTTGAACTCAATCTCTTGCGAAGCTAAATGGCTGATGATGGAGTGAAACTCATTCAAGTGTGCAGAAACAAAAGTCCCTTCCTTCATGCAATGATCCATCAACCGTTTCAACCAATATATTTGAGATGTAGAACTCTTCTTGTCATAAAGATTCTTAATCTGTGTCCAAAGGTCATGAAATTTATTCCACGTGGCTTGGCAGGGTAATTTTGAAGGTCATAAACAATTTGATTTTCAGTTACAATATTATAGTGAACCTGCTTAGAGAGCAATAAAATGATCGTGGACTTGCATAGCTCATCCAATTCATTCCATTTTTGGGTTTGGCACCCCTTTTTGAGTAGTCTAACCTACAATTTATGCACTAAATCTTGCCATGTTTGGGTCTTCCAATAGCTGTAATTGGTCCCATCCAGTTTCTCATGTCACAAGAACCACTAACCATAATGAGACCAAGCAAGTATACAGAAGAGAAAAATGGGATGATGTAATATTATACAATTTAGCTCCAAAACCACTCCTAAATCAAGTTGAAAATAAGAGATACTGACAAAATAATGAGCTATCCATAAACTATAGTTAAGAAACTATCATGTACATGTGACTGCCCTCAAATAGAATACATAAAACTGAAATGACACGTTGCTATAATAAATTTCAACAATATGCCAACAACCAACTATGAGCAACCAAGAGGAAAGAAGTTAGGAACAACCGGCATTGAAGACTATCACAATTGCAATGTGTCAAAAACCATATATGTAGTAGGCATAGACATCATGCATAGAGTAGGTCTCAAGAGTAAATGAAGAGAATTGCCAGATGCATCACCCCCACTGAGCAAAAGCTTAATACATAACCCAAAAGCATATGAATACCACTAACAACACCCTAATAGACATAAGTACTAGGCTGAAGCCAAGAGATCAAATCAATCCACAATAGGGTAACTACATCCAATAAATATCTAGAGAGCATGTACATGTCATAATGAGTCCCACTATCTCACTATAATAAGCTCAAGCTCAGTTGCATGAACCAAATGCTATGTAGTAATTCGTGTCAAAGTGGCTCAATACATAAAGCCGAATAGCTCTCACTGAAGCAAAAGTTAAATGCCAAATGAGCAAGCAAAGCTCAAAATATCATGTGAGTGACATCCAAGTATCCAAGATTTATAGAGCATACATTCAGAAGCATTGAACCCAACTAGTCTGCAAGACTCTGACTGTAGCATCCAAGTAGCATCCAAGGAGAGGAATGTCAGCCAAAGTTAAAGCATCCAAACTCCAATCTCAACTTAGGAGCATGTCATAAACATATCCATAGGCATACACGACAACCAAAGTGTCAATACATCCAATATGTGGTACCCAAGTAGCTTCAAAGCATAATGAGCATAATCTTTATCAAACAACTGCTTGATGTCCACTATGAATAGTAGGGATATGATAATGAAAATATTCAATCAAAACCAAAATCATTCTAAGGCATGTGTCAAGCATCCCCAAGTGTCAAGCTAACATTCGAGCATCAATACCAAGCCCTGGAAGCATCAAGTGACAAGAGACATATGCTTTTCCCAAATAAATGACATTCAGTCCTATTATTATAATAATGAAATCTCTAAAAAATTTGAGCCAAATGTGTGGTCAAATCAGGCCAAGAGCATAACTATACCATCTGGGCACCAAAATAGCGTCCTTGAAGCATCAAACATGCATTATGGAATTTATTGTTTGTTGTCCAAACCAGAACAATTATGTTTTGTGTGAAATAGAGAATATAAAATTACACAAAATAAACTATAGAGTACATCACTTTGCAGCTCTCATTGTGCTCTTCGTTTTTAGCTATAGAACATCTAAATCTGATATTGTATGCAAAAGTCATGGCCAAGATACAACCGTGCTGTCAAATTGCCAAAGATGTCCACAACTTCTAGAGCATGCTCTATATCCACTCAAAATGAATAAAATGACTGCTCCTCAACTCAATAAGCACTCAACAAGGCTCACCTAAGCCTTAGAAAGCTCTCAAACACAATATTAGTGAGTTTGGGAATCTCCCAATTCCCATTTTTTGAATACTAAAAAGATGGCACTCGGATAACATATCCATAAGTTTCTCAAAACCACATGATATAACCTATCATTGGAAAGCGCTTGAAAAATGGAATCTACTGAGCTATAGAGCACTCAATTTGGAGTTACAGTATTCAAGTTATGACAAATCCAAAGATTTGACCACATGTCCCAAACTTATGGAAAATTCCCATATTCCCCAATACGGTGTTCTCAACAAACATGGAGCAAGCTAGAAAAAGAAAAGACTCAATGCATACCTTGAGAGAAAGAAACAATGGTTGTCATGAAACCTTGAGTTGAAGCTTTGAATGCAAGCTAAAGCAAAGGATGAAGAAGTTGCTTAAATGGTTGACTTTGATACCAGTTGAAGGGAGTGAGCTCGGAGTGGAAGCACACAAGCAGAAGCAATAGCTATGGTGAAAGGAGCAAGAGCAAGAGAGAGACAGACACAAGATGTGGGAACTCCAATAGTCACAATGTGTGATCGCAGCCTTCCCTTTATTCAAATATCACTAAAAGAATAAAGAATGAAGTGGCAGTGATGGGTGCTCGTCACCTGCAGTGTACAAGTGTGTGAGAACTGTTAGTGTAGTAATACACGGGCGGCTAAGCATAGACGCCTTTACCCCCAACACATGGACCTTCACATGAGGGAAGGGACTAGTGTATCTGCACATTTGAATGAAATTCATTTTATTTTCAGCCAATTGGCTTCACATGGCATTGAGTTCAAAGATAAGCTCGCTTCCCTGTTCTTGCTCGTGACACTTTCCAAGTCATGGAACACTTTTCGAACTGCCACGTGTATTAATATGCCTAAGGATAGTTTGAAACTCCACAATGTTGAAGGTGCCTTACTCACAAAGGAGATAAACAAGAATTTCTTCTTATACATTGACTCTTAGGAGTAGACATGGTGATAAGAGCGATAATGACTACCGTGGTAGAGACTCATTGAGATCTCAGTCTCGCAACCAGTCGCACAATAAGTCTCATGGTTGTAAGGCCTCTCTTACATGTCATTATTATGGGAAGTAAGGTCATATTAGGCCATAGTGCCATAAGATACGTGATGATAAATGCAAGGAGAAAGGCAAGGGCAAAGTACAATATAAGTTTGATGATTGCAACATTGTTCCTAGTAAGTCCGGTATAAAAATTGAGGAAATAAATGCCTTGGAGCCCGAGTCTAATGATGATTATAACTTGGCATATTTTTCTCTTGCTGTTAGTCAATTGGTTGATGCCTCATCCATTTTGTCTTAGCACGGTGGATACTTGATTCGGGGGCTTCTTTCCATGTTACCCCACACAGGGATTAGTTTCACTCCTATTGCAGCATGACAAGTTCTATTAGACTGGGAAATGTCTTGGCATTAGATATCATTGTTGGTATTTCGAATGTACATCTACAATTTACTTTAGGTAGCACTTTTATTTTGCATGATGTACATTGTGTTTTGGCTTTGCCCAAAAGCCTACTCTCTATTGGACAGTTTGATAATGTAGGCTATTATGTATCTTTCGGTGATTCTGTGTGGAAGATTACCCATGGGAATCTTATCTTTGCTTGAGGTGCCAAGGTTGGCAATCTCTATCCCCCTTGCTTATATATGGGTCTATTGACCATGTTTTGGCTATGGTTGATATACCATATATATCTTTATGGCATGCCCTTAAAAGGAATGAAAATGCTTTCTCATTTGCAATATATTTCGCTCCTTAACTACAAATATTTTGATTCATATGATCGATATCTTTATGGAAGGCAAACACGTAATTCTCATAAGAAGTCTAGCATTACACACATGGGTGAGCCTCTACCTCTTGTTCATTCTAATGTATGTGGTCCCATGCCTCGTCAATCACTAGGTGGCGCAAAGTACTTTGTGACTTTCATTGATGATTATTCGCATAAGGTTTGAGCATATCCCTTAAAGTAGAGATCAGATGTATTAACTACCTTTCAACATTGGCTTGTTCTTGTTGAGAACTAGCCTAGGTATAGACTAAAATGCCTAAGGTTAGATAATGGGGGTGAATATGTCTCTATAGCATTTGAGAAGTTTTGCAATGGGTAGGGTATTAAGCATTAGGTAAGGGCCCCTTACATCCCACCCTAGAATGGTATTGCAGAGTGCATGAATAGGATGATTCATGAGAGACTCTATAGTGTGCTTAGCCATGTAGGCTTATTATAACATTTTTTGGCTGAGGTAGTTCCTACTATTGTACACTTGATAAACATATCCCCATGCACTACTATTGGTTGTCAGGTTGCAAAGGAGGTATGGTCTGGAAAACCTCCATCATATGCTTATTTGCATGTCTTTAGATGTGAGGCTTTTTTCCATGTTCCCAAGGACCAGACAATAAGTTGGATCCTACATTAGTGAAATGCATCTTTTTTGGTTATGGGGATGTAGGCGAGATGGGCTATCACCTATGGGATTTGCAGGCTTAGAAGGTCATTCACAGCCATAATGTTGTTTTCCATAAAGAGAATATGCATAAGTAGCTTAAGTAGGTAGTTGAGGTATGCATGGTGATATTTTAGGAGAAGCCTCTTGTTACCATATAGCTAACTAGACATGCTACAACTATGATGTTCCATTGGCCCATGATCGTGATGTTGGATAGGAAATAGAGACTCCACAACCTGTTTTGAGATGATCTATTAGAAATTAATCAATTTGTGCCCTCCATAGGCCGATATCTACTAGAGATAGACATCATCTTGATCGGTTTGAGCCCTCCACAAACTATGTTATGGTGATGGATTGTGATGAGCCCCTTACTTATGAAGAGGCCATGCATAAATGTGATAGTCACTCTTGGGAGAGGGCCATGTAGCCAGAGTATGACTCATTGTAGAAAAACCATATATGGGATTTTTTTCCTTTGCCTAATGGGAAACATGCATTGTTGTGCAAGTGGGTGTACAAGTTGAAGAGTACCCTTAGACACCCCAAGCCAACATATAAGACCAAATTAGTTGCTAAGGGTTTTAAGTAGGAGCATGTTGTTGACTTTGATAAGGTATTTTCTCATGTACTCAAGATGACTACCCTACACTTAGTATTGGCCTTGGTTACTTGGTTAGATTTGGATCTCTATTTGATGGATGTTAAGATGGCTTTCTTAAATGGAGACTTGCATGATGAGATCTATACGCAACAACCTAAGGGCTTTCAAGAAAAGGGTAGGGAACACCTACTGTCTAAGTTTAGAAAGAGTATTTATGGTCTTAAGCATGCACTTAGGGAATGATATCATAAGTTTGATCCATTTATGCAGTCACATTTTTACTTCCACAATGATATGGATTCATGTCTCTACATGAAGAAGGCTTGTGATGACAACCTTATTATCTTGGTACTTTATGTGGATGATATATCGATTGTTGGAGAGCTCATGATGATGACCTAGATGCTTTAAAAACTCAACTCAAGAAGAGCTTTGAGATGAAGGACACGGGGTAGGCCTCACATATTCTTGGGATATCCATCACACACGATTGGTCTTAGGGGCTTCTTTACTTATCACATAAGGAGTACATTCAAAAGGTCCTTGAGCACTTCCATATGCAAGATGTTAAGTCTATTGGCTGTCCTTCACCTTCCCATGTGAAGGTCAATTAGGTAGATTGTCCCCAGTTAGTTGTCCCTAGTTAGATGAGCAAAAGGCTAAGATGGCCAAGATCCCTTATGCATCAGTAGCAAGTAGTTTGATGTATGCCATGACAGCCACTTGCCCTGACATAGCATTTGCACTGGGAGTTGTGGCATGCTATATGGCTACACCTAGCTAGCAATATTGGGCCACTATGAAGGGTATTATGAGATACCTAAAAGGCATTGTAGATATGAGGATTTGCTATGGTAGTCAGGATACTACAATCATGGGTTACACTAACTTCGATTGTGCAAGACATGCTGATAATAGCAGTCCACCTTTGAATATGTCTTCACTTTTGCTGGAGTGATGTTTCTTGGATGTCTAGGGTGCAAAAATGCACGTCATTATCTACTACTAATGCAAAGTATGTTACAAGGACATCCTATGGTTAGGTCGTCTGGTGGTAGACCTTGGTATTATTGTTACCCCTACACTACATTTAGATTCTATGAGTACTATTCAGTTGGCCAAGAATTTGGTCTTCCATGCAAAGATAGAGCACATTGAGATGCACTATCACTTCATCAGAAAGGTGGTAAAAGACAAGTATGTCAAGCTTGTAAAGATCTTGACAACTAACGAGAATCCTGTAGATCTCTTGTCTTGACAATTGACGAGAATCCTGCAGATCTCTTGCTGTAAGGTGTTATGGCATTCAAATTCTTAATCAAGCAGCAACTTGGTTGAATGTATCTCAAATGGAAATTTGTTTATTACTAGAGTATTGACAAGAGCCAGAGGGGATTGCATTATAGGAATTGCATGAGAGAGCATGTCAAGAGGTATGACATGAAAGCATTGACAAATATCATGATACTACTAGGTCTCAAAGTTCGAATTTACATTGGCTTAGTATATATAATTCAAGCAAAGAGGAAGATATTATACCTAATTATAGCCCTTTATTGTTCATGCATGTCACACCTCTTCAATTTCAAAGAAGATTTCAAAGTTGAATAGTTGGTACTACAACATTTTTGGACCATCTTGGAACCTCTCATCAAAGGTTAAATTTTAATCATTTTCCATTGTTGAGAAGAAGAATGTAAACAACACCTTGCAACACAACTCAATGACTACAAAACCCCAAAGTCCAAGCAATGAAGTTTTTAGGGAAAAAAGAACAAGACCCTAATTATAATGTTATACATAGTGAGAAAGATGGGTAGCAAGTGATTTGAGAATATTTATAGTAATGAGGTGAAGAAAAACAATTTACAACCACACCTAATGGTAAGACAATGTATTTGTTTAGTGGTTTTGAGCTCGACCATTTCAATGATTATGATGACTCAAAGAATATATTTTCGAAAAGGGTCTAAAAGGATAAAATAATGGAGGATATTCTAAGAATGGTTAAAAGGAGAAAGTAGAAAGGCATGTTGGTTCAAGAGTATGCTAAGGAGTTATTTAATTTAATGAAGAGTTAGCTAACAAAGACAAACATTCTTAAGAGATGACTCTATCCTATTTCATTAAATGGTTGAATTGCAAGATTAGAAATTATGTTGCTAATATAAGAGAGAATCAAAATGGCAAGTTTGATGAATTTGTGCATGCTATGATAAGGGTGGAGAGAAGGCTTTGATTAAGCTGTTTGAAATGGAGCGCTAAGGATGATAGTTTGGATTCTAAGGACAAAGTGGATTCAAAATGTGAGGAAGAAGAGTGAGACTTGAGCTTAGAATCAAAATTAGAGAAGGAGCTAAAGGATTCACATGATGAAGATAGCAAGAAGAAAAGGTGCAAATGAAGAAAGCAAGGAAGAGAAGCAAGGAGTCATCTAAGGATAAGAAGGTCTAAAATGTCAATGAAGTTGGAAAAGAAAATTAAGTAGAAATTTAAAGATCCAAGAGTGACAGGTTTTTGGGGGGGGGGAGAGATTCTTGTCATATATGTCAAAGAAATAGACATGAACCCACAACATGCTAGTATAATCCTAATATTAGGGGTAGCCAACTAGCACACATGATGTACCCAAGAATAAGACTACATGAGCTTGTATAAAGCACAAAGCTCACGAGCTCAAAGTTTCCATTGGTACCAATAGGAGAAAGTAAATGGGCATGGTATCATTTCTCAACTTAGTTATAATGTCTTTATACATCAAAATTTCCTATACTTGAAACCCACTCTATTTTAGGAGGTGTCCATCTTAATGATCTAGTCCCCTAATATGGTCCATTACTTGGGTCAAGCCTTGATCATTTGATCACGCAAGACTCTAGTGTTTCAATAGCTACCATTAATATAGTTGAATCTTACTTTATTTTAGGAGGTGTCCATCTTGATTGTTTAGTCCCCCAAGTCTCCAACATGTTCTTATCATGGACCACTACATGTATACGTAAACTAGTCAACCATCTTACATGGTTTTGGAATGTGTCATCCATGCACATTGTATCATAATTATGCCACACCATATTGCTACACTAATAGGAATAGTAAGAGAGTGAGGTTATTTAGGTCTAGTCTAGAAGTTGTAACAAACATGATGCTTCAAACTATCAAAATAAATTTGGATTATTGGCAACTTTTGACATGTTCTTTGCATGACATATTGTGAATATCAAAATTCATCCTTTTTGACATATGTACAAACATTTTTACTAGTTTATGTTTGAAAGGGCAATGTAATAACCAATTTCAAGTTATTTTCATGTCTTAGATTATGGGAAATGTAATAACTACTTCATGTTTGAAAGGGCAACATAATAACTAATTTCATGTCTTAGATGATGGGGTTTTTTTGGAGAAGTAAAGGAGAAAAGAAGCTATATGAATGTGAAACAATGCTTGGAGAATTCAAAATCAAATGGACCACTTATTTATAGAAAAGGCCAACTTCTTCAACAACAATGATGGCATGTCTATCACTATTAAGGTGATCTTTTAATAAAATGCAATGTATCCACTCAGAGATACTATGTAGATATGAACTTGGTAGGACATAACTTCCCTATACTAAATGGATGCAAGTAGTTTCGATAGAGCTATGCAATGTTTGCATTGGACTAGAAGATTATTTGGGAGTTGAAAGCAATCAACGACCATTATAGTGGTGCCTAATGGAGGCTTGGACATGGTGAGCTATGAGTTATCCTTTGAATGCTTACTTGGTAGACATTGCAAATGAACCAAAGCAATACTCTTTATTTCTCATTCATGCACTAATTTGCACAAAATTGTGAGCAACCATACTTTTGAATTTCATGAAGATACTTATATTTTTAAGGTTAGAACAAAGAAGGGATTTGAATTCAACACCTATAGGCATGTTGTATGCATCAATTCCTAATAGCTCAAAGAAGATTATGATATGTCTTTTATTTTTATGCAACAAAGGGAAAGAGAGGGATATGAAGCGAAACACCATATAACATCATAATAGAACAACGTGCCCATACCCAGGTTCTAACACATCACCTTTTCTTACATATTAGCAACATGATAGTGAAATCTTATTAAGACCATGTAAAGTGTGGGGTTGATGGTCCTATAAGAATACGATAGGCTATGTAGAAATACTAAGTATAAGAACCTTTCATACTAAAATAATATGTGCAATTCCATTGACTTGGATCACATGATCAACTACCTCTTTCTAAACTTTCTAGTTATAAAGGGCATTAGATATACAATGTTTGGGTTTAATTGTGACATGATTGTGATGATGGAGTGTGGCCAATAAAAGAGAACATGGTTAGGTGCTTCATGTGTGGTGTTGTGGACTCAAACACATGTTCCACTAGTTGTGTCTTCATTGAACTTCCTCATTTGTTTATGATTGGATGGCCATTAGTTTTACCCCAATATCTATTTTTTGTAGCATTCGCTTACAACATAAAAGAAAATTCATTTTCTATTCCCCCTTTCATCTCAAGGGTGAAACTTGTGGTGATAGTGAGTTGTAAGGACAATCCAATTATTATACTAGGGTATGGGGGCTAATTATGCTACACCTTAATTGAGGTGTACTATATTTACTTTAGTAGCATAATGTGCAACTTTTGGGGACATGAAAAGCAGACAAAACTCCTTGCAAGGTATGAGCTCATGTGATGGCGATTGAACATGTTTCAAAGGACAACCTTGCAATCCACTAAAAGAGAAACACATCTGAATGTTTATACATATGTAGACTTGGGGAAAATTCATATACAACCAATAGTTTCATATGTTTGAGCTTGGCATCTTGACTGATATCTACTCCCCATGTCATCACACTTGAACTGCTAAACCATACGCCATAATATGTTACTAGTATGTGCTAGCCACAAAGTGTAACATTATCGGGGCATGTTATGCGATTGTCCCCTTTATCTTATTGGTTCTTTTGAGAGAGAGAGAGAGAGAGAGAGAGAGAGAGAGAGAGAGAGAGAGAGAGAGAGAGAGAGAGAGAGAGAGAGAGAGAGAGATTGATTGATTCAACAATCCATCCTACAAAGGGGGTTTTCTAAAACCACTTGTCAAACTTTTCATTGAAAACTAGAAACTATTGTAGACAATGTGTAGGTGTTCAATTTTTAGTGAGTTTTCAATTTGAAATAGACTCCATTTGGTCTTTTCAAATATAAACCATTACCCCTCTCTCTCTCTCTCCATGAAAAAAGGAACTAGATATAGTGTATAAAAAGTAAAACGTATACAAACAACATGGCAAAAGAGACAATGGAGAAAATAACATAATATTTAATCAAAATTGGAATGTGAAAACTTCCCAACATGACCTCCTTCCCAGAACAAAGAACCCCTACTTGTTTGGGAACCATTTTGTGTAGGAAACCCTAATGAGAACGACTTCCATGCTTTGAACCATAATTGAAAATTGGAAACACTCATATTAACTGGTCTATCACCAGAGAGAGAGAGAGAGAGAGAGAGAGAGAGAGAGAGAGAGAGAGAGAGAGAGAGAGAGAGAGAGAGAGAGAGAGAGAGAGAGAGAGAGAGAGGCCATTTGGCATGTCATTCCAAAGAGTTGCAAGGCTATTTGTTGATTTGGAGCTGATCTGGTTGGAATGTGAGCTACCACAATGGCACACCAATAGCTGGTAAAATCTAGTCCTAATCCTGTGGATTGGCAAAAACAGAGGAAGGGAATGACAACATGTAATAGGCCAACATTCTCTTTCCATGTGTAAAGTGGTCTCACATAAAATCAACAAATGCAAAGTGATCAGACCAACATTGCCATAGTTGGATCATGTGCTCAGGATTAGGTGTTTGCTGGCGACATAGAAGAAGCCCCACATCAAAGCTTGCCAGTGGGTTGCTACCGGCACTCGAGTGCTTGGTTTAGGGTAAGAGAGTATTGTGTGTGTTCTTATGCGTGCTACAAACGCACAAAGAGCATCACAGCCTGAAAGGCACCTTCTCGGACTGATTTGCTTAAAAGGCATTTTTAAAGAAACCCGACCTAGGCTAATAATGCAAAGCCATGGAGAGTTTTCTCCCTTTTGCACACAAACCGCAAAACCAAACACAAATAAATCACGAAAATTTAAAAAAAACGCCATAGCAATTCATTCACCCGAAATAAAGGAAGGAAGCACAGCACGCCTTCTGCCATCGCACCTCCTCCTCTTCTCTCTTATTCGCAGCCAAAAAAGACACACAAAAAACAGCAGCAATCAATCCTTCCATCAATCGACGAAAGGGCATTCCTTGAAAGGGGAACGATCGTCAGGACGATCGCAGGCGCAAACCGCCTTCCCATCACAACGCGGAAGCAGCAGCAGGCTCCCCCTTCTCGGCGGCTTACTTTGCTCTGTTCCTGTGGCCTCCATCATCATCCATCAACACAGGATTGCCTCTTGCTCTCCATCGCCTGCCATGACTTTGCTGGTTAGTCCGTCTATCACTTTCTCAGAAAACTTTCATTACTGATTATCACGTCCCCGCTTGTCATGTACCAATACCTTCTTAAGCCTTCTTGGTTTCCCTCTATTTGCAATGCCTGAGACTCAGTCTTGCATATTTCTCACACTTGAGAGTAATTTAACGGACAAGGTTTCACACAATTGTTTCTCCGTCTTTCTCGTTTTCCTTCGTTCGCAATGCCAAAGACTCAGTCCTGCATATATAGCAGACTGGAGAGTAATTCGATGGACCAAATTTCATGACCTGTAGCCTCATCTGCATTGATAAGCACAACTCCCAAGTGCACCATGATGCTGGATGACCTTCACAACTATTTCCTTGCGTGCCATTTTCTGTCTGACATCTAGTCCTTAAAATGTTCTTTAGCAACAAAAGGTTTTTCTGCTTCTGTTTTAGTTTTTCAATGTTATTGCTTCAAGTTACTCACGAGATTAATTACATAAGAGAAGATTAGTCTGTGAGTTGTGGGCAGCTTTGGCACGCTGGCATTTTACTTTTGAACAAAGAAAACTACATATGCACATAATTTAACCATATAAGCCAGAAGATTATATTCAACAAAGTTTTGTGCATTTCACAGTTCTATGACAAGCTTCTTCACCGGTGAGACTGCTATTTAACACGCTATGATGGATCCTTGGAATCCTTGTGGGGGCATTGGCTAAAGATGATGTTCAGTGATTGGCGAAAGAGAAGAAATGAAAGAGCAGGGACAAGTAAATGGTCTTGGATTATGCCACGGTATCAAACATCTTCAAGGCGAGGACAAGGACAGGTAGAGGTTGAGCTTTCTGATTATCAAAGGTTGCCAGAGGATCCGAGGGATCTTCTTCGAGGAGAAAGTGCAAAATTTGAAGCTATTGCTGACTTGGATGCATTCTTTGGATGGTTATATAAGTATTACTGTGATAAAGGCCTCGGGTGCATTGTTACACAGTGGGTGGTGGAACTTCTTAGTCTCGGATTTACCATTTGCTTCTCTGGATTCTTCCTTCTCATAGTCGACTGGAAAGTACTTCACACTTGTGGTGCTAATGCGGTTGAGCCGTGCAATCTTGTCAAGGAAGCCATAAAGGAAAACCCTCTCAATCCCCTGACAGTTACAAAGGGCATTGTAGTGATCTATCTGCTCTTATTTTCAGTGTATTGGGTGTTCTGTTTCTTACGATTTTTCACTCAACTAAGGCAAATACTCGAGGTTCGGCGTTTTTATCAGCATCGGTGAGTCTCAGGAAGATTCAAGATTTGTGCAGTTTGTTTTATGTTTTACATGGAAGCAGTTTCAGTATAGATGCTTTTTATATATTCATTCTAAGAAGACTTCTTGATTTGCAGTCTACATGTAAGTGACCGAGAGTTACAAGCAACATCTTGGCCAGTGCTCCTTGACAAGATAGTGCAGTTCCAACAACAGCAACGACTGTGTGTTGTACGTGAGCTATCTGTTCATGATGTAGTAATGCGCATAATGCGCAAGGAAAATTACTTAATTGGAATGTTAAACAAGGGCATACTGGCTGTTGCCCTTCCTGCATGGGTACCGGGATCAGGTCCAGTAGTACGGCATGATAATGATGGGACAGAAAGAAGGCTTTTGCTGACCAAGACATTGGAGTGGAGTTTAAATTGGTGCATTTTACAGAACATGTTTGATAGGTATTTCTTGCTGCCTTATTCCCTTTTCTCAATCAGTAGATTGGAAACAGTAGGAGTATGTCTTTAGACAAATTGTACTGGCAAAGCGGGGTATCTGATGCACATGTATAGTTGTGCTCTTTTGAAAAATAGATGGTTTGTTTCCTCATGATATGACTTCACTAGAATGGTGAAATTGTTGCCTAATTGTTAATTATTATGCCCCTCATCCTAGTGGAGTCCAGGCGAGCAAAACTGACTGGAAGTCAAAATGCAGATTTAGGATGGATGCAAGCTTGAAACTGTGTCTGATGCCTACTGGCTTGAGTAATGCAGCTGCCTCTAACTGATGCACCATAAAACAGATCCTTTGTGTTGAATCCATGTAGGTGCTACACTCAACAAAAATGTAGGCTTTACATCTATTGGGCTATGATATCTCTAAGCTTGCAAACAGGATTTAGTCTGGACGCTTCTTAGTGTGGAATAGTACTGCAGGCCTGCATTGTGTCTTTTTTATAGCGAGTGTGTGTGGATGCGTTCCATAGTGAGCATTTAAGAAGCATTGGGGGCACTCAGCACATGTGTGTGTTCAGCCTGCCTGTGCAGATCTAACAGCATGAGATGCATTGTTTTGCTGTACTTCAAAATGCAGCATGCTTAGTGCGACCAGTTCACAGTTGTCTTTCATATGCAGATGCAGTGTTTACCCTTGCTACACCTCATATAAGAATACTTCCCTCAAATATTAGTTGAGATAGCGGACAAGAGCTGAGCTGTTTTTATGAGTAGAGCTGTGGTGGTGTTCTTGGGCTAAGACTGTCATGATGGAGTATGAATGATGTGAAATGAGCTGGAGGAAAATTTGAAGTGAAGTGTAATGTTGAAGCGAGTCTTAAGATGTTGACCTTTTTTTTAATGCCATGCTTGTGGTCAACAAAATAGACCATCACCTGCACTTTGGGAGTTAATTTGTAACATTTTAAAGAAGTCAAATTCCATCAATGTTAAATAAAAACAGTGGGCATGTCATTTTTTGTAATGGAAACCTTAGAATGTGAAAAATGATTACAATAATTTATCCTTGGTGGATAATGTCCTATAAAGGCATCTTTCATATTGATATGGGTAGACTAAGATGCGCATAAAGTTTGATGTTTATTTCAGTTGTGCAGTGTGCTCATAATTTACTTGAATCATCAAGCCTTTTCCACATAAGGCTCCGCCTTTGCACAAATCTCAATTTATAGATGGGTGATGTGCTGGAGTTTTCTCAAAGTTCATAGCTACCCACCTATCTTGAGGACAAATGATGAAATTTTCAGAGTGGTTTGTATGAGGTCAAACCAGCTATTGCTGGAACACAAGAAAAGTGAACATGAATGGCCAAGCATAGATAGAGATAAGACTTGAAATATGGTGCTGTCTCGATGGCACATCTCCACTAAACATGATAGAGCTTTGACATGCCCTCTCTCCACCCACCTACCTTCACACTTACCCCTCTTTGGCTGGGAGCATATAAAGGCATACAATATCTATAGAGCCAAGAAGGACCATTCACTTTTAGGCCCAACATGATGATGTAGACCTCTGCATGATCTTGTGCTTAAGTGCATCAATAAGATCATAATGAAGCGAAAAAAAAAGAATAACTCGTATGTTACTCGTCACAGAGAGTATTAGAGGAAGATTGAGTATTTGCAAAAAACTTGAGCTAGAAACAAGTAACAACACACAAATTGTTGGAAGTTGATGTAGCAAGGGAAGCGTATATGTTGTCAGAAGTGGATGCAGTGATGGAAGCATAGACAAGTGCTGAAATAAAGTGCTAAACACAAGATAGAAGAGAAAGGAAACAAAAGAACAAAAGAATAAAAGAACAAATGAACATTGCAAAGGAAGAGAACTCAGGGATGTGCTCGGGAAATGGAATCCATATACCAAACACGAGAATGATGTGTACAATAGTCAATCACTAACTGTGTGGGCACCGGCATTGGCTCCTCTCTCCAATAGAAAGACCACTTGAAGAATGATGATGACTAAATGAGAGGAGGAGCCATGAATAAATAGGCCTAAAATATGCCAAATATGGCAATTGGTTAGCTAGCAATAAATGCCTAAATAATCACTAAAATGACCACTATAAAATGCCTAAATTACCCAATAATACAGGCATAGCCCAGATTCACACGTGTGAGTTGACTAGATTGCTAACACCCTCTCTCAGATCATGGGTGATCTGATACAATACAATGAGACAATGATAATCATACACAACAAAGAACCGTCAGAGTAGAACCATGGATACTCGAGTGGGTGATCAAGTCACCACCAAGGTGCCTCAGAGAGAACCTGAGGTCAATGTCAATCGTACTAGCTCTTGAAAATAAAGAAGTCATAACAGATCTTAGTGTGTGTCAACAATGTCTCGAAGTAGCATACAAGACCATCCTGTCAAAAATGCATCTGAACATATGTGACCATGGATTCCTCGCCTTTGGCCAAGACTTCCAAAGTGTCCCCTCATGTGAGCTTAAGACTAGGAGCCAATCCTGCTCGTTGTCAAAGAAACAACTCATCATGAACTTGGATATCAATCCCAACTCTAGGATTTGGACCTGCCAGACTTTGGTTGGTGCTTTAGGGAAACCCCTCTTTGGAACCTATGTACTTGTATACCTGTATAGATGAGGTTCACCTACTCCATCTCACCACCCTCTCACACTTCCTCTCCGGCACTAGAGAGTTGTGAGGGATGATCCCATCACCTATACTAGCAGTTTGGAAGGGAGGCCCTTGCAGCTATCGCCGGGGCCATATAGATGGAACCTAAACCTGGACTTGGAGAAGAGGAAGACTCGCCAAGAGAGTCATCATCCGGTCGTCATTATCCGTGCTTGCTCTTGTTGTAAAGTTGCTAATGTCTTGCAATCCTTTCGGAGGTGTCCTTTCATGCCACAATAATAGCACTGAGACGTCTTCTTCTTCCATGGTACAGCACCCCTCATTGAAACTGAAACCTTTAAAGTACCAGGAGATAACAGCCTCATAGAAATCTGAAGCTGAACATAGCAAAGTCTCCAACATAACACTTATAGATGAGTAAAGAATATTGGCATGCTGACCATTAGGAGGAGATGTCGGAGGAGCCATGATGAGGGAGATACTGAGAAGATGAAGAAAGACAAGGGATCTTCAGGGAGAAAAGTAGCCAAAAATACAGAGTCACAAGGATTGCACAAGTTCCAAGCAGTAAAGAAAGCACATAGAGAAAATATCAATAGTAACCAGAGTGCAGTGATGAGAACACAACAACCGGATGCACATGAACTCTCTCTAAAGCTGAGCAGTGTACCACAAAGTGAAAAGACGGACCAAAAATAACTAGAACAGCCTGAAAATATTGTCACCCAGCCTTGCACAGGAGCTAACAACCAAAATGCAGGTGCTGATCAGTAAAACGCAAGCAGCAGACACCAAAGGCAGAGTTGGAAAGGGTCAATAACAAGTCCCCAGCCCTGAAACCGGCCCAAAAAACTGAAAACGAAAATGGCAGTTTACAAAACGCTAAGAAAACAGACCAAAAATGATTAGAAGATGGTCGCTCCAGCTGGAAATCAGTTGCAGCAGTTAGAAACAGGTCCAATCAGCAGTAGAAAAGCCAAAACTTAGACCTGAAACAGTGTAAAACAGCAGCAGGAACAATGAACTGTCAGAGATCACAGCCTGGCAGGTCAGGCCAGTGCAGTCGGACAGGCAGTCGGACTGCACAGTCGGACTGCCACGTGGCAGTCCGACCTGTGCAGGCAGCCGGCTGCATTTAATGCAGCTGACATGATATTTTCTGCGCCCTGTTTTTGTCCAGATTCTGGCTATAAATAGCCGACATCTCCAGCAGTCTCCTACACTTCTCTGCTCGCAGATTACAGACCGGTGACACGCGCAGATTCCGTCTCTGTTCGCAGATTTCTGACAGGAGATAGTGCAGACTGCAGCGGACTTCGAGATGAACAGCAGGTTGCATCGTCGAGGTGGAGACACGTAGTCCAGCGCACTGCGCCCATGTATATATCTGTATATCTTTGTATTCAGCACACTTTAGACAGCAGATCTTCATCTTCCACTGTCTCTTTCTCTCTCTTCTCTCTCTGCGTTCTGTCTCTCTCAGTCCTACGCTTCCGCACTGCTGCACTCTGACATGGTATCAGAGCAGTGTTAGAGGGCTGACTGAGCGCAGAATCAACCTGAAGAGGAGTTTCTATCGCGACACAAATTTGCGTTTTTTGCGTTTGAGGGCAGACAGGAGGGCTGCGCCTTGGAACAAGGCTGAAGCGAGTGTGTCGCGCAGGAAAGGAGTCCAGGTGGTGGATTTGCTGCTGTTTACTGCTGTTTGACGCGGAGAAAGTTTGAGTTTTCAGCCTACAAGTGCAGGTTTTGCTTTTTCATCGCCTCCGGCAGGTGAAGAAGTTTCAGGATGCGGAAGAGCTTTAGCAGGCTGAGTTTTCACAGTCAGAGGGGGCTGCTTTTGCGTTTGTGAAGGCATTACAGGTGAAGATGTCTACAGAGATTGACTTGGAGTTCTAGTCGATTATGGACCGGAAGGTGCCTATTTTACCGGCTCTTCCTGCAGATCAGAAGCTCGACGGCGACAACTACCGCATTTGGCGCGTCATGATGTTGGCCATTCTTGAGTCCTATGATTTGGCGGAGCTGGTACAGGAAGAGATCGACCGGCCCTCGGTAAGAGATGAGTCCAAACTCTCTTCCAATGCTCGTGCAGAGTTGGCCAAGGCTCAGTCTCATTGGGACAAACTGAATTCCAGGATTCGTTCCTTTCTCTTTCTATCATGTACTACAGCCGTGATTGCTCACATCGAGCACTTGACGGTGGCTCGGGAGATATGGCTGGAGCTTGATCAGATGTACAATCGGATGACCCTTATGAAGCGGGTTTCTTTGGAGGTACAGATGCGGACCTTGTCCGTAAACAAGTCTTCTTCGCTGCGGGAGCACATTAACAAGCTAAGGCAGCTTCAGATGTAGGTTCAGAATGCGGGGAAGCTGATTTCCTCCGAAGACATGGCGATCACGCTACTGTCCCAGTTGCCGCCACGATTCGGTACATTTTACTCTGCCCTTATTGCTTCGGGGCGAGAGTCTACTCTTCGGTGGGAAGAGTTGGTTCCTATGGTCTTGGACCAAGAGGAACAGTTAAAGGGACAGAATGCTTCCAAGTCGGAGGCGTTGACAGGTCAAGCCTCTCAAAAGAAGAGGAAGGACCAAAAGAAGAAGAAGGGGGATAACAAGTCCAAGAAGGACAAGGACAAGGACAAGGACAAGGACAAAGACTCCACATGCCATATTTGTGGAAAGATTGGCCATTGGAAGAAGGATTGCCCTGACAAAGACAAGAAGGACACCAACAAGAAGGACACCAAGGATTCTGGAGCGGTGGCTGCACCCTCATCAGTTGCATTTCTTCATCTAGCTGTCATCGAGGACGCTTCACCGAATGCTTCTGATGCTGCGACAACGGCTTCCCAGGCTCGAGAGTGGATCGTTGATAGTTGTGCCTCCCGGCACATGACTCCTTCATCAGATGGTGTTGCCCAGTTGCGACCCTTGCGTGGGCAGATTCTCATTGGAGATAGCTCTTCAGTATCTATTGCAAGTCGGGGTAAGATGCAGCTCATTCCAGATGGACGAGGTGGTACCCATACCTCAGAGGTTTTGCATGTACCAGGCTTAGGGTACCATCTCCTGTCAGTTCATAAGATTTGCTCCCTTGGCCTTTTGGTGGAGTTTGACAGTACTACGGTGCGAGTCCTTGATCGTGGATCGAGGAAGGTTCTATCATCTGGATATGATGAGAACGGCATCTATAAATTGAAGTCTTCCATCGCCCTCCTTACTCTTCTTCTTACCTCTCAGTCACAGTCAAAGTTATGGCATGCTCAGTTTGGTCACCTCAACTATGATTATCTTCGGAGGGCGTCACGTGGACAGCTTGTTCGAGGGTTGCTGGATATAGTGGTGAGCCAGCAGCCATGTGTCTCCTGCATTCGGGGGAAGCAGCATAGGGATGCCATTCCCCACAGAGCTTCGCGGCGGTCTACTTCATCGATGGAGCTTGTATCTACGGATCTATGTGGCCCTATGAGGAATGAGTCCTTGCGCGGGAGCTCTACTTCATGCTGATCGTAGATGACTACAGCAGGATGACATGGGCCTATTTCTTGGCATTAAAGTCAAGCTTTCTCACACTTCAAGGATTGGCTTCTCTTTGAGGAGAACTGATCGGGGCGGAAGTTGAAGACCTTGCGATCCGACAAGGGCGGTGAATTTGTTTCTAATGAGTTTGCTCGGTTTTGTGCAGATAAAGGAATTCACCAGGAGTTTGCCAATACCAACACTCCTCAAGAAAATGACATTCTTGAACGGAAGAACCGCAGTGTGATCGAGATGGCGCGCACCATGATGGAGCACCGACAGACCCCTCAGGTTCTGTGGGCCGAGGCTGTGGCTACTGTAGTCCACATCCTTAATCGATCCCCTACTTCGGCCGTGGAAGGAATGACCCCGTTTGAGGCTTACTTTGGGACGAAGCCAGATGTTTCTTACTTTAGGGTCTTTGGGTGTGATGCCTATGTTCACATTCCCAAGGCTCACTGTGATAAATTTGAAGCAGCTTCCCGAAGACAGGTATTTGTTGGCTACAGCTCCTAGTCCCAAGGCTATCGATTGTATGATCCCATCAAGCGGGATGTGTACACTAGCCGCGATGTGCGGTTTGTGGAGGTTCCGGCTATATCATCGGGTAAGGAGCATCCCGTTCTTGGAGATCCAGGGGAGAGTTGGGCTTCTGCTACAGTTCCATTGGAGCCCATGCCTTTTGATTATGATTTTGTTGCTGACACAGAGTCTACTGTTCCACCGGTCACCCCTGAGGAGTTACCACCGGTGGATATTCCAGAGTCTTCTGCTGATGGAGTGAGACGAGGGGAGGTTCGGCCTCCTCCTCGATGGGCCCGTGACACACTCCGTGATTCAGGGATCGAGGGGGTTCCTGAGGAGTGGGGACCGCAGGATGGTCCGCGGCGGTCGTGGCGGCACCAGGCACATTCAACGGAGCTTGTATGCTCTAACTATTGTTTGATGACCCGTGTTATGCAGGATCGAGAGCCCACCTCTGTGAAGGAGGCTTTACAGTCCGCACCATGGAAGAAAGCTATGGAAGCCGAGTTGGAAGCTATTGAGAGGAATGGCACTTGGTCACTCGTGCCCTGCCCCCCCGAATAAGAAGGTGATTGGCGTCAAGTGGGTCTTCAAGACCAAATACCTTAGTGATGGTTCTTTGGATAAGCACAAGGCTCGCCTTGTTGCTAAAGGTTTTGCACAGCGCCCAGGGATTGATTGTCATGATACTTTTGCCCCCACAGCTCGTATGGCGACCATTAGAGCTGTTCTTGCCTTGGCTGGCCATAGGAGATGGCCTTTTTACCAGTTGGATGTGAAGTCGGCCTTCCTCAATGGTGATTTGAAGGAGGAGATCTATGTTGAGCAGCCTCCTGGCTTTGGATCTTCAGATGGGAAAGTCTACAGGTTGAAGAAGGCCTTGTATGGCCTCAAGCAGGCTCCGCGTGCATGGAACGAGAAGATTGATTCGTTCCTCCAGTCTCAGTTGGGATATCGGCGTTCCAAGGCCGATCCGCAGCTTTATGTTCACACTTCCGAGGATGGTTGTGTGCTTTTTGTCTTATATGTTGATGATTTGATTGTCACAGGTGATGATGCACAGCAGGTCCAAGAGACGAAGTCAGCTTTACATCGGACGTTCGAGATGACGGACTTGGGTCTACTCCATTTCTTTTTGGACCATGAGATTTATCAGTCTCAGAGGGGGATCTTCATCTCTCAACAGAGATATGTATAGGAGCTCTTGGTGTCTTTTGAGATAAAGGATTGTCGGGCCCTTTCTACTCCTATGGATCCGAACTGGAAGGCCACTTCCCATTCAGCTTCTCCTATGGTGGATGCTTCCCACTATCGTCGGTTGATTGGGTCCTTGATTTGGCTTCTCAACACTAGGGTTGATCTTTGTTTTGCTGTTGGGATCTTGGCAGGGTTCATGAGTGAACCTAAGACGGTGCATTGGCAGGCTGCTCAGAGGATACTTCGGTATTTGAGGGGGACGTCTGATTTAGGGATTCATTACCCCGCAGGGACAGATGGTTCAGATCTTGTACTTGTAGGTTGGAGCGACTCGGATTGGGCCGGTGATGTGGACCACAGGCGGTCTACTACAGGTTATTGTTTTACCTTGGGTATAGGTGTTATCTCATGGAGTAGTAAGAAGCAGCCCACGGTAGCCCTTTCGTCTACTAAGGTGGAGTATTGGGCCGCGTCTTCCACCACATGTGAGGCTGTGTGGCTTCGGAGATTATTGGAGGAGCTTGGGTGCCCCCAGACTCGTCCTACTTTGCTGCAATGTGACAATGAGAGTTGCATTGCCTTGGCACGGAACCCTGTTTTTCATGCCCGGACGAAGCACATAGAGATCCAGTACCACTTCATCAGAGAAAAGCTTCTGGATGAGACCATCACTGTGGAGTACTACAAGACGGAGGACAATCTTGCGGATTTGTTTACGAAGGCACTTCCCCAGGCTCTACTTCGGAGACATTCTAGACCCCTCAGGCTTCTACCCTGCCCAGGCTCTGAGAGGGGGTGTTAGAGATCACAGCCTGGCAGGTCAGGCCAGTGCAGTCGGACAGGCAGTCGGACTGCACAGTCGGACTGCCACGTGGCAGTCCAACCTGTGCAGGTAGTCGGCTGCATTTAATGCAGCCGACAGGATATTTTCTGCGCCCTGTTTTTGTCCAGGTTCTGGCTATAAATAGCCGACTTCTCCAACAGTCTCCTACACTTCTCTGCTCGCAGATTACAGACCGGTGACGCGCGCAGATTCTGTCTCTGTTCGCAGATTTCTGACAGGAGACAGTGCAGACTGCAGCGGAC
>NW_028230064.1:0-29666 GCF_053477565.2 Lygodium microphyllum | reverse complement strand
ATCTTGCCTGTTCTGGTTCAGTTCCTGTATTGCTCTGTATCCCACTTGGTGATCTAATCACCTCAATGCCCAAGAAATAACGCAGCTCTCCCAAATCCTTCATCTCAAACTTCTGCTTCAATAGCATTTTCACATGAAGGATATCTTCATCACTGTCACCTGTCATAATCAAATCATCAACATAAATGACAAGTAGCATAATACCTTTCTCTGTTTTTTCACATAAAGTGAGAAATCTGCCCTTGGAAATCTGAAAGCCAATAGTGAGAAGATACTGTCCTATCTTGTCAGACCATGATCTAGGTGCTTGCTTCAAGCCATACAAGGCTTTCTTGAACCTGCAAACAAACTCAGGATGAACAGCATGCACATAACCTGGTGGCTGCTCCATATAGACCTCTTCTTGCAAATCACCATGCAAGAAGGCATTCTTTACATCCATCTGATGTAAAGACCATCCCTTTGATACAGCCATAGCAATGACCGCTCTTATGGTTGCCATCCTTGCAACCGGACTGAATGTTTCTTCATAGTCAATACCATATGTTTGTGCATACCCCTTGACTACTAATCTTGCCTTGTATCTGTTCACAGAACCATCTGCATTGTGCTTCACCTTATAAACCCACTTACAGCCAATTGCATTTTTACCTTTAGGCAAAGGTACCAATTCCCATGTAGCATTTGCTTCCAAGGCATCCATTTCTTCATCCATGGCTTTCTCCCATTTTTCTTTTCCCATGGCTTCCTCAAAAGAAGTGGGTTCTAGTTCCTGTATCACTTTGACCATATATGCATAGTGAATGGCTGTAAATCCATCATATTTCAGCCTATCCACAGGATACCTAGCTCTCGTAGACTTGCACAAAGTAGGTTCACTCCCAGGTGCTCTCAAAACATCCTTGGTCTTCCTTACTCCAGGTGTAACAATAGAAGGAATACCCAACTCATCATCAATGCTCTGTTCTGAGCCACTAGATTCACCATCCACATAAGAGTGACCTGCATTCACATCAAACATGGGCTGATCAACCTTCTCTTTTCCTTTTCGTGATACCTGCATACCACTATCTGCATTACTTTGAGAAGATTCTCCTGATCTCAATCTGCCTGTCCATGGCGAAGAATGTGAACCATTGCTAGAGGACGCTCCAAGTCCACTAATATTTTGTGACTACTGCTATAAATTCTGTGCAGCATTACCATTTTGTGCATCTACATCATCAATCACATTTACTGGTTTATACCAGCTACTCATCTCATCAAAAACAACATCTCTGCTCACTGTAAACTTACGAGTAGAAGGGTTATAGCATCTATACCCTTTTTGCTGTAGAGAGTAACCAATAAAGATGCACTTCTCAGCTTTTGGATCCAACTTGGATCTCAACTCATTTGGCACATGTACATAGGCAATGCAACCAAAAAATTTTCAAATGAGAAATATCTGGTTTCCTACCAGTATACCTCTCCTCTGGAGTCATTCCATGTATTGCTGCAGTGGGAGTCTTGTTCATTATCTAGACTGATGTAGCAACTGCTTCAGCCCAATAAAAATCTGGCAAGTCTTTTTCATTGAGCATGGCACGAGATACCTCTCCAATATGCCCGTTTTTCCTTTCTGCAATTCCATTTTGTTGTGGGGTATGACTGCATGAATATTGTTGCTTTATGCCATGCTCCTGCAAGAACCTTGCAAACTCATTTGAGAGGTACTCTCCCCCTCCATCTGACCTTAGGCATTTTATCTGCAGGCCTGTTTCTTTTTCAACCATCGCTTTAAGAGTTTTGAAATGCCCAAAAACTTCACTTTTCTTTTTCATAAAATACACCCAAACTTTTCTGCTATAGTCATCAATAAAACTGACAAAATAATGACAGCCTCCAAGAGATGCAGCTTTAGTTGTCCACACATCAGAGTGGATTAATTCCAATGGCTTCTTACTCTCTTGAACATGTCTAGGAAATGGTTTCCTTGCCTGTTTTCCAAATTGACAGGCTTCACATACCTTATGCATTTCTGCAACCTTGAATTTTGGCAAACCTGCAATAATATTTTGGGCCTGCATTGATTTAAGTCGATGTACATTAACATGACTAATGCGTTTATGCCAGATATCAATATCTGCAACTACACCCCAGTCCCATGTGCAAACATTGCTGCACTCAATTCAAACATGTCTGCATCCAATCTAAACATTCTGCCCTTCTTCTTTCCTTTTGCTATCAAGCGACCTTTATTTTTCATATCCTCAACAAAGCATCCATGAGGATTAAATCTCACCTGCAAGCCCTGCTCAACCATTTGACCAACAGAAACCAGATTCTTGGTGATATTCGGGACATGAAATACATCGGAGAGGTATTTCTTTTTCCCATCCTGCATAGACAAAGGAATTTTTTCAATCTGCACAATAGGATGTGCAGTATCATCACCAGTCTCCACAAATCCTGGTTTTTTCATTTTTCTTGCATCCTCCATCCATTCTGCATGACGTGTCATGTGGTTTGATGCACCTGAGTCAACATACCATACAACATTGCTTTCTTCTACACTTGTCACAGAATTGTTCATGTGCTGCACCATAAACAAGTGCTCATTTCTGTCATCACCCTGTCTACTAGAAGATGCATAATTCCCTTGTTGCAGTTTTCCATTCATGATGTCATTCTGCTTTTTATAGCAATCTTTAGCCATATGACCCATTTTACCACAGTAGTAGCATTCAACATTACTGTTTGCATTTTGGCCTCTTTGCCATCCACCATGACCTCTTTGGCTCCCCTTGCCTCTAGAGTTACCACGTCCTCCTCCATAGGACTGGTTTTCTTGAGTTTGCTGCATATTCTGATTTCTACCACGGCCTCCATATCGGCCTCCTCTACCTCTGCCTCTAGCTCTTCCAGCATTTGAGTAGAAGACAGCTTCTTTTGAAGTTCCTCCTGAAGAAGATGCACCACCATTTCTCTGTTCCTCAGAAATTAGAAGAGCAATCAACTCCTCAAAATCAGGAAATCTTTCACGAACTGAAATGGATGTCCAAAACTGTGCATAATCCTTTCCTAGACCATTCAAGGTCACAGAAACTAAATCATCATCTTCCACTGGCGACCCAATGGAAGCAAGTGCATCTGCAATCTTCTTCACCTTCATGTGGTAGTCGTTGATGCTCATACTTTCTCTTTGCACATTATGCAACTCTTGCTTGAGCTGCATTTTCCTGGCTTGCGTATTTGTGCTATACATTTTTGACAAAGTATCCCATGCCTCCTTTGGCGTACTTGCATCGTGAATATGCACAATCATAGAGTCTGAAATACTGATAGACAGCCAATACATAACTTTCCTGGCTCTCTCATGCCATGTTTTGAATGCCTGCATTTGCTGTTGATTGGGAACATCAGGAAGAACTGGTTCTTCTTCATTTCCTGCAACAAATTCCCAATATCCTTTTCCCATAAGGAAATTTGTCATTCTAAACTTCCATGCTTGGAAGTTGTTCTTGTCAAGCTTTTCAGTGACAATCTGTGAAAGAATCAAACACCATTACAGAACACTGCAAAAAATTCTGTCACTGCAAAGAACACAGCTTCAGCCTCACAAGGGCAAATCTGCAAAACTGACGAAAGTGGTATTTGACCACACAGTCACTTCCTAGTGACAATTTTGCATCAACAGGCAACAGGGATGATTCTGTAACTCCCAATGTCTCTGCGCACAGGCATACAATGCAATTTCTATAGTAACTTTTCACCGACCTGTAGAACAGTGGTCGCACAGCATAAAACTGGGCCTTTTCCTGAGTGCGTGCAGAAAACTTCCGCCTCCAAAATAGGCCCCGAAATGGCCTCAAATAAAAAAAACAAGGTCACCAAGGGCTAAAGCCCGCTCCCGCAGCATATACTGCCCTCTTGCTTCACCACGAAGGGCGTCTCAACCTGAGACAATGCACTCCTGCACTTTCCGGCTGTGCTACCTGCAGAGATCTGCTCCCAAACAGAAAATGAAAGCAACACTGCTTCTCTTACCAGAACACCGCGAGCTTGGCTTGCTTTCTTGAGCTCCTTACCACGAACAAGGCTCTGATACCATGTCACGATTGTGGGAGAGAAGGAAGGAGTCTCACTTGAAGCTTTCTTGCTTGCACAATGGGGGAATACACAAAGGGTGGAGGTTGAAAACAGTTTTCCTCTTCTTAGTTGTGTAAGCCAAAAAAATTCAAGTACAAAGAAATAGAAGAACCCTCTATATGGGTCTCAAACCAAACTCAACTAACTAAGGTGGCATACTAACTGAGCCAGAACTAGAGTAGATAAGGATAGCTATCATGTAGCTATTATTTATGGGCGGTGTACCAACCGCGTCTGCAACTGACAAGTCGGTGACATAAATACACAACGGTCACCCTGGCGTATCACGAGTGGAGCTCGATATCTCAACACTTCTTCCTCATCTATACCTTCTACGAGTAGAATAGATTCTTCTAACTCACTTTTATAGTCTTCTTCCATAATTTCTTCTTTGTCTTCTATGAGTAAGAGAAGAACAGATTCTCTTGTGTCCTTTGCTTCTACCTCTGCATCTGTCAGTGCTCTTCCTTTTGTCTTTGTCTCTGTCTTCGATCCTATGTCAATTTCTAACTCTACTAACGGCCATGTAACAAGGAGAACAATACATCCATGCTTCTATCTCACTATTAGAGGTGACTTTAGAAGTAATTTCAGGTTCAGGCATGAGGTATTCACCCATTGACAAAGACTTTGCTTCTTTCACGAGTTGGCTTATAATGCCCACCATTGTTATAGACTGTGCATGTATTTTCTTAGGAAAGATTTGTTTAGCGGCTTCTTCATCTCCTAATGATGTATCATGTGTTACTTCATTAGAAGAGTCTGTTAAGACTTCAATGGAAGTGGATCCATTACCTTTTGTGATCCATACAACTTTAGCACCACTTTGTTGGGTCCTCTACCTAGGGTTAGGGCTCCTTTGAACCAATTAGTCCATGCTCTTGCTTCTAAAATCCACGATCTTCCTAGCAACAGAGGGTATGAGAGATCCCATAGGAATTTTGTTTTACCACCAAAAAGGTCAGCCAATAATATCTTCCTACTGCGAGGTTGTCTTCACATATGGGAGAATGCTCAAAGGCTTAATTTTGCTTCTACCAGTCTAATATGCCACTGTGTAGGCTACATACATTGCAAGCCTAGATCCTTCATTGTCACATCTGTCTTTATGCTCACTAATGAACCTTCATCAATCAATGTGTCAGTAATAAAGCATCCTTCAATCCACATGCCAATCTCTAGGGTACAAGGATCCAAGAAGGCATTAGCCACACCCAACTCTTTCACACACATCTAGGGTTTTACTAGACTTGGTTGCTATTGTGATGGAGCAATCCTTAGGCCTCTTCTTCTTGTTAGTATGATTTTGAATTTCTTTCAACAACCGGGAAACAACATCAACAATTGTTGGAATGTCAAATTTGGTTTAAAGGTGTCTAGGTCTTTAACTAAGTCATATACTTTAATAGGATCCATAGGCTTCTCCAATCGGCTAGGAAATGGAGCAAACACCCACTTTTATCTTTCCTCTTTCCTCTAGAAGTGACAACATCTACTTATCTTCTACACTAGAGGTACTTCTATCTCCTCCATCTCTTGGACCTCTGATCATGTCTCTGTGACTCTCTATGGCTCTACATTACTCTATACTTCATTGTTTTATTCTACACTATTCTATTTCTCCTTGGGAAGGTTAAACTTTACCATTTTGGTAGAGGGAATGTTCTCTTTCAAAACTATAGGTTCTCTTTTCTTGGCACACGCATTATTGCAGCAACTTTCAATTCCACCAAATCGGAAGTAGGTTCTTGGGTCTTCTGTTGGGTATCAAAATTAGCTCTTACAAGAGTAGGAATTGGATAGCCTTTTGCAATATGGCCTTCTCCTTTGCATCTATTGCATAAGGGTTTGTAGTCTATGGAATTTTTAGGGTTTGGGTAGTTTGGTGAGATATGTTCCTTTTCTCCATATCTCTAACACTCCACCTCTGATCTCTAGCCATCGCTAGACTATCGCCCATGTAACTCTGAGAGAGAAACCTCCTCGGGAAAAATGTAGGACCAAACTCTCTAGGCTTTGGTCTGGTATCCTGAGGGGCCATCTTGGATTCCAACAAGTTGAATCTTGCTTCTTCATCTTTCTTCCTTCTTTCATGCATCTCCTTCAGAGAGTAAATATCCTTTGTATGGTTTTTCCTCAAACAATATGAATAGAAGGTTCTAAGAATAGTTGATTTTCGAGTACATTTAGTGGCTAAATTTTCCGCACTTGATGGCATTTTCCACACCATGTATTAGATTGTAGCACATCTCTTCCACCTCTTGCAAGAGTGGATATATTGGTTATATTTACCTTTAGCATTTGTAGTCGTTCTATAATCACATCCATCAACTCCTTCTTGATACTTGCGACAACTGAATTGGACATGTAGTCCTTAATATTTTCACCTCTTAGAGCACTTACAGTAGGGTTTTGGAAAGCTTCCATAATCATTGGATAGACTAACTAGATTGATCTAGAGGGTCCTCTATGTCAAGAATCGCGTGGTGGGGGGACTTGCTCAAGATGCTGCACCGAACACACACAGAATGCACAAGGAGAAGCTCACTCAAGAGACAAGAAGAGAGATGGAGGCCAAAAAGTTTTCTTGCTGGTTTTTTCTTCTTCTTCCACACACTTTACAATGTACACAAAGTATAGATAAGACACAACATAAACGAAAGTGGCCTACTAAGTCAAACAATGCATAACCAACTACACTAGTCGATTGGCACTATAACTATACTAGTTGTAAATAGGTGTAACAACCTGAATATAATAAGTAATGAGTTAGTATCCATGTGAGAGTCATAATGACCACCGACATGCTAAGTGTAGATGTGTAGACCCATCTAACCAGGCGGTCCATCATTAATGTCCGCATGTGTTGAGCTTGTTATCTCAACACTCCCCCTCAAGCTCAACTGCATCTCTGCAACTCCAAGTAAGCTTCGAAACTTTTGAAGCTTCTCTATATCTAATGCCTTCATGAAGATGTCAGCTATCTGATCCTATGTGCTCACATACACCAAGTCAATCTCACGTGCTAGTACCTTCTCTCTCACAAAGTGGTAGTGTACCTCAATATGTTTTGTCCTAGCATGGAATACAGGGTTCCTAGCCAATTGTATACTGCTCATGTTGTCACAATAAATGACAAATGGACCTTTCACTTGCACATCTAAATCAACCAATAACTTTTGCAGTCATACTACCTCACATGTTGCAATAGCAGCACCTCTATACTCAACCTCTGTACTCAACAAAGAAACTATAGATTGCTTTTTGTTACTCCAAGTAACTGTTGCACTACCAAGAGAGAACATGTATCTGGTGGTAGATCTTCTATTAGACATACTACCATCCCAATCTGCATCTGTGTATCCAAACACCTATACATGTGTACCTGCCTGATAGAAAAGTCCATAATGTAATGTGAACTTCACATATCTCAATATGTGTCTAATTGCATCCAAATGTGGCTTTCTAGGTACTTGCATAAACTAACTCACAAGTCCAATAGCGTAGCTCAAGTCTCGCCTTGTAATGGTCATGTAGATCAAACTCCCCACTATCCTCCTGAACATAGTAGGGTGTTCTATCTCATCCCCAACATCAGCACTCAACTTTACATTCTGCTCCAACGGGACTGAAAGTGGTTTGCATGCTATCATACCATACTTGGACAACATATCCAAGCCATACTGTCTTTGGGATAGCCATATACCATCATCACATCTTATCACCTCAATGCCAAGGAAGTACCTTAGCTCACCTAAATCCTTCATCTCAAACTTCTTCAAAAAGTCCTTGACTTCAACAATCCCACTATCACTATCACCTGTAATAATCAAGTCATCCACATAGATGACTATGATGACCAAACCTGCATCTCCCTTTCTCACATAAAGTGAGTGATCAACATCACAAACATAAAAGCCAGTATTGACAAGATACTCTCTGATCTTGTCAAACCATGCCCTAGGTGCTTGCTTGAGCCCATAGAGTGCCTTCTTCAACATGCACACATACGTGGGATGCTCTAAATCTTCATAACCTGTTGGCTGATCCATACACACTTCTTCCTGCAAATCACCATGCAAGAAGGCATTCTTCACATCCATTTTCTCCAACCTCCAACCTTTGGTTGCTGCCAAAGGTTTCACACATCTGACAGTTGCCATTCTAGCAACTGGACTGAAGGTTTCTTCATAATCTATCCCATATGTCTGAGCATAGCCTTTTGCAACCAGTCTAGCTTTGTACCTACTAATAGAACCATCTACATTGTGCTTAATATTATAAACCCACTTACATCCAATAGCTTTATTGCCCTTCGGCAATGATACTAGATCCCAATTCTTATTGGCCTCTAATGTAGCTATCTCCTCATCCATTGCTGCATCCTAATGAGTATGACCAACAGCATCCTCAAAACAAATGGGCTCAACATCCTCAACTAGTTTCACCATATAAGCATAATGGTGAGCTGCATAACCTTCAAAACCAAATCTTTTAACAGGGTATTGGACCCTGCTAGATCTGCGTACCACCAGATCATTCAATGGAACCTTTACATTACTATGAGCTCTTTGTACACGTGGTGTCCTGACAGAAGGAATACCAAGATCATCATCCAAGCTCTCTGAGCCACTGGAGTCTCCATCAAGAACTGCATCAATACTATCTGACACTTTATTCTTTCCTTTTTCTTTACATGTAGTGCTACTAGATGCACCTGAAGATGTAGAGCTACTCCATAGTCTCCCAGACCAAGGACTACCAGATGATGTCTCTGGTCCACTAAGAGTCCGTGATTCTTGCTTTTCAAAGTGCACATGAGTGTCATGATCATCATCATCATCCAATGCATCACCACTAGATGCATACCAACTACTCATTTCATCAAAGATGACATCCTTGCTCACTCCAAACTTACATGTGACAGGGTTATAATAGTGATACCCTTTCTGCTCTAAAGAGTATCCAATAAAGACACATTTTTCAGCCTTTGGATCAAGCTTCTTCCGTAGCTCATCTGGCACATGAACATATGCAACACATCCAAATACCTTCAAGTGTGATACATCAGGCTTCTTGCCAGTAAAGCATTCTTCAGGAGTCATCCCATGAACTGCAGCTATGGGAGTTCTATTCATAATGTAGACAACAGTATGGACAGCCTCAGACCAAAAATGTTTGGGCATATTCTTTTCAGTCATTAATGCCCATAGAACTTCTGCAATATGCATGTTTTTTCTTTCTGCAACCCCATTTTGTTGTGGGGTATACCTGCATGTGAACTATCTCTTTATCCCATGAGACCTCAAAAAATCACTGAACTCATTCGAGAGGTACTCTCCCCCTCCATTTGACCTCAAGCACTTTACTTTCAAGCCTGTTTCTCTTTCAACTGCAGCCTTGAAAGTTCTAAAGTGCTCAAACGCTTCACTCTTTTCCTTCATAAAATATACCCACAGCTTTCTAGAACAATCATCAATGAATGTGACAAAGTATGAACTGCCTCCAAGAGATACATTTTGTGTAGGCCCCCAAATATCTGTATGCACAACATCAAGGATATTTCTGCTTACATCTCTGTCATGTGAAAAGGGTTGTCTTGCCTGCTTACCAAACTGACATGCTTCGCATACCTTATGAATTTCTGCAATTCTAAATGTAGGCAAACCTGTAACTAACCCTTTGGACTGCATTAATTTCAGCCTTTGTACATTTGCATGTCCAATGCATTTGTGCCAAATTTCAATATCTGCAACAACACCTTTTCCTTTAGCATACATAGCAGCATTCATAGTAGGAATTCCAGCATCCAGAGTAAACAACACCTTTTCCAACTCTACGTCCCTTTGCAACCAACCTGCACTTATCATTGAAGTCTTCTACAAAGCAGCCCTTTGTATTAAATCTGACTTCAGCCCTTGCTCTACCATCTGACCGACTGGCACCAAGTTCTTTGTAATAGATGGCACATGTAATACATCTGAAAGACTCTTTGTCTTACCATCATGCAAGGACAATGAACCTTTTCCAATGTGTGAGATTGGGTGGCATGAATCATCACCCGTCTGCACATAACCTGTATTTTGCAAATCCTATATCTCTCCAAACCATTCTGCATGGCTGATCATATGATTGGATGCACCTGAATCAACATACCAAACATCATCATGTGTTTCCTTTCCTGTAACAGCATTCAACATATGCTGCATAACAAACAGATGTTCATTTTTGTCTTCATTCTGTCATGAAGACGATGCATAGTTTCCTTGGTGCAACTTACCATTGAGAATATCGTCTTTCTTAGTATAACATTGGGTTGCAATATGACCTATTTTTCCACAGTAGTGACACACAATTCCAGAGTTGTTAGAACCTTTTTTTTGCCATCCACCTCTTCCTCTAAAGCTCTCCCTGCCTCTAAAGTTACCATGACCTCCTGAAACGTGCATATCGCCAAATTGCTGATTCAATTTGTTTTGCTGGTTGTCACTACCATGTCCTATACCACGGCCTCTTGAAGAGGACCTGCCACATTCCCTTCCTGAACTGGAGTAGAAATCTTGGACCTGTTCACTACTTTTTTCAGATGTCTCACTTTGCATGTTGATCTCTTCAGTGATCATAAGGGAGACCAACTCATCGAAATCTGGAAATGGCTTTCTGACATATACGAAAGTTACAAAAGACTTCCAAGTCTTTTCATTGTTAAGTCCACCCAAGGTAGATGACACCAAATCATCATCATTGGGCATTGTATCAATCGATGCTAAGGCATCTGCAATGCTCCTTACCTTCAGTGCATACTATTGATAGACATCTTCCCTTTCTTCAATGTATTTAACTCTTGCTTGAGTTGAATCTTTCGTGCCTTTGTATTTACAGAAAACATAATTTCAAGTATGGTCCAAGCTGCATGTGAATTCTCTGCATTTCTAATATGTCCCACCATATTATTGTCAATTACTGCAGACAGCCAATACATTACCTTTTTGTCTTTTCCATTCCATTCCTTCCGTGCCTTTGTCTCTTCTTCTACAGTTGGAGGATCACTCACCTCCGGCTCCTTTTCTTTACCTGAAACAAACTCGAAGAGGCCTTTTCCAATAAGGAAGTTTGTGACACAGAACTTCCATGAAGGGTAGTTGTTCTTGTCGAGCTTCTCAATGATGGGGTTTCCACTGTTCTCTATCATTATCACAAAACTTATACCAAACAGTAAGCAAATCTTCTACAACCCTCGACCTCTAGTACACAAAAATACACTAGACAGCCTTTTTCACTGTCTGCTCAACAATACATGCAATCTACAACCAGTTTGCAAATAAACCTTATATTTATTCACAGTTGAAATTACACGATACCTCGAACTGCTGTCTACAACCTTGCGAGTCTAAAATGGGGCCTGAAATGACCTCGAATGGCCAATATAGCAGCGGGAAAGCCCTAAAGGGCGTAGCTACAGAATACACAACACTCTTTGCGCACACCAAATCTCATTGAAATCTGAGACTTTTGCTTTGCCCTGCTTTCGATGCCTCCATAGGCACTATCCAAGAGAAGAAGTAGAGAATGGAAGAGCTTCTTACCCGTTGCTTGCTTGCTCGAATCCTTGGCTCCTCTCCTTCTCTTTAGCCTTCAAAACCAGCCTCAATCAATGGTGCAGCTCTGATACCATGTCAAAAATCGCGTGGTGGGGGGACTTGCTCAAGATGTTGCACCGAACACACACAGAATGCACAAGTAGAAGCTCACTCAAGAGATAAGAAGAGAGATGGAGGCCAAAACATTTTCTTGCTAGTTTTTTCTTCTTCTTCCACACACTTTACAATGTTATAAAAGTATAGATAAGACACAACATAAAGGAAAGTGGCCTACTAAGTCAAACAATGCATAATCGACTACACTAATCGACTGGCGCTATAACTATGCCAGTTGTAAATAGGTGTAACAACCTGAATATAATAAGTAATGAGTCAATGGCCATGTGAGAGTCATAATGACCACCGATGTGCTAAGTGTAGACGTGTGGACCCATCTAACCAGGCGGTCCATCATTAATGTCCGCATGTGTTGAGCTTGTCATCTCAACACTCTATGATTAAGAGCTCTAGTTAAGACTGTGGGTTTTTGGTTCTAGTTGGTAGGATTCCACTGTTGTTGTTGAGTTCCATTGGGGAAACTATTTGAGGCCACTGTTGTTGTGGTTGAACCATCATTTGAGGTGCCATATGCTTTGTCACCACTGTGGATTTGGTGTACTATACTGTGGCAGTGTCTACATTGTTGAGATTCAAGCTCGTAGTCTTTGGCGAGTTCTAAGTATAAGTCTAATTTTCTAGAGGATGAGTAGTCATCCTGCTACATCACCCTTCCTTGGGTTGATTTACCAAGTTAGGGTAACTATGAATTGCCTAGCAAGAAATTGACTAATCAAGTGAGGATAATGGGGTTGTCCATGATTTATTGACCATAATATATGGAAACCTAAGGTATTGACAATTTGCGTTTACATGGTATAAACCCTAACCCAAGGAAAGAGGGTAAACAAGCAACTCGGCTTATGAAACCCTTGGAATCTTGCCAAGTTGCGATTAATCTAGGATCGAATGCTGGAAGGATTCGGGAAGAAGGAACTACACCTTAGCAGTTGGCCGTACTACAAACGACCATTGGAATGTTCTTCATTGTACACTTAGGTGCACTGTTTGTACTTCTTTTCTCAAGGAACTAATTCAGGAAAAATACATCTAATGCTTCAGGTTAAGAGTCTGGAGGGAGAGACAGTTTCAGTTACCTCCAACTGTCTACCTGACCCTATCCAAGGGGGTTGTTAGCCGGGCTGGGTACGTGGACCAAACCCGTAGCGAGAGGTCTCTCCGTGATTGCTACTTGAAGCAGGAGGACACCTGGGTGCCAGGAGAGGCTCTGGCCATAAATCCCTTGCCTCTGGATCGTGCACAAGAGGCCGACATGACTCGAGATCGGATCTCAAGGCTCGTATACCAGTCAATGGGCGGAACTTGGAATAGCGATCCCTGAGGATTGCTGGAATAGCCTTCGGGCAGATTATATGATGTATTCCAAAGACTGATAAATAAAGATCAAATGTTGAAAAGAAACTTGCTTTACTTTTTTTTTTTTGTCAGTGCCTAAGTTACGTGAAGGAACTAGTGATTAATTTGGTTAATTAAGGAAGCTGTTTTTACTTGTCAAACTAAATGTGGTAGGTAATTAGATAACTAAAGCAACCCGAGGAAAGTGCGGTGGATGTGACCCTGGGACCATCCTACAGAAGGGTGATCCCGGTTGGCCGAAAACTTTTCTCAAAGAAATTGACAGCGAGGTAACAATGACCTAGAATCTATAGAGCTAGAGTCTCGATTTATGTTGTTTTAGGGGAATGGAATGGGACTATGCCTTACGGGCAGAGAGGTCGAGCTTCACATCCCTCTCGTTTCCCATTCTCCTTGAACCAAAGTGCAGCATAAATCTGCTTCGACCATGATGTTCTGCACAAGTAGTTCGTCTGGGGCTCGATCCTAGTTACCTTCTAGGAACTTGACCATTAGGAAAACCCTAATTCAGGTCGGTCCGAAGTGGGAACGGCTGGAATGCTTCCGCTTCATGGCAGACTTGGAAAGACCTAGATCGCAAAACCCGTGCCATTCCTTGGGAGTGCCGAGCGGTGCTTTCTAGACTATCTTCCTGATGGGCTATTAAGACGTGTCCTACAATTGGTCAGGGGGGCACGTTACAAAGGATTGGTCATGTAAATGTTCAAAAGCTGAAGAATATGCAGCATAAGAAAGTTGTACTTGGACTCCCTAAGTTCAATCATATAAAAATTGGGACATGTATGTTAGTCACGTCAATTTGGGAAGCAATCAAGGCTTCCATTTATGAGGCATGTAAGCACTACTACTATACCATTACAACTTGTACATTCTGATGTATGGAGACCCTCATAGGTATGGAGACCCTCATAGAATGCATCTCTTGGGGGATCACGTTACTATGTGTCATTTATAGATTACTATAGTAGGTAAACATGGTTGTATGTGCTAAAACACAAGAGTGATGTCATGGATGCTTTTCAGGACATCAAGAGACATGTGGAGAAAGAATTGGCTTGCTATATCTCATCCTTGAGATTTGACAATGGTGGAGAATATGTTTTTAAAGACTTTGATCACTTCTTGGCAGCTCATGGGATTAAAATTCAATTGATATGCAGGTACACACCACAACACAATGGTGTACCAGAAAGGAAAAATAGGGTGATCATGGAATCGGCTAGAGCCATGTTGAATGAGAAAAGCCTACCAATGCATATTGGGCAGAGGCTGTAATGGCTGCAGTGTATATCATGAATCGTACACCAATAGTAGGTATACATGAGGTGACTCCTCATGAGAGACTTTATGGGATAAAGACAGACATTAGCCATCTTAAGGTTTTTGGATGCTTGGCATATGCACATGTTCTAGATGAAAAGAGGAAGAAGCTTGATCCAAAGGCAGAAAAGGCCATCTTTATTAGGTACGCACGAGATAGGAAAGCGTACAAATGCTACAACCCTTCTACTCATGAGACATTAGTCTCAAGAGATGTGGTATTTGATGAGCTGAAATCATGGCATGAGACATTAGGAAAAAAATGAACTCACAAATGGGCCCTTTAAAATAATATAGTTTAATATGTGGGCCTTTTGGATTGTCAATAGGAAGGCTAGATGTTGACATCCATGGAGGGTGAATCTTCTCTCTGCAAATCTTGAGTTTTCTATTAAAAAAAGGGGGTGTGGGGGATTTAAAAAAGAGAGAATGAATAGTACACAAATTTTGAGTTTCTCTCACCTCGTAATTTTCCCCTTTTTTCGGAGAATTTTCAATTTCAGGTTTTTCCCTCTCACGAAATCAGTTTGACCCAAAATTTGAGCAACATACCACTTTCCCTCTCTTCTCTATACTCGTGAATTTTTGTCTCCATTGAAGCTCCTTGCTAAGAGTAATTAGGGTTTTGAGCGTTCTGCTTACCTTTGCACTTTCTTCTCCACGCAGCTCCAGATTTTGGGCAAAACACAGATGCCCATCTCTCTTTGCATTTTCTCTTGTTTGCTATTTTTTCAATAGGGTTTGATGTCGTTTCTTACTGTTGTTGTTGTTTTATTGCAGAGGTTATTTGGGGCAGGAGACAGGGGTGCTCATCTCTCTCTCCTTTCTTTCCCCCCTCTCTCTATGTGTTGTTTCTCTTTTATGTTGTGTTTTCAATATAATTTGATGTTGGTTCCACTTGTTGTTTTCTTACAGAGTTTATTTGGAGCAAGAGGCAAAGGTGTTAATCTCTCTCTGTTTGGTTTTTTTTTTTTGCTGATATCTTTTCAATACAACACAATGTTAGTTCTAACCCTTGTTGTTTTATTGCAGAGATCATTTTGGATGACATTGCATAAGTGCTTATCTCTCTCTCCCTCTCTCTTTCTCTCTCTATGTTTCCTCTTTTCTACTGTTTTTTCAATATACCTTCATGTAAATACTAACTCTTGCAAAATTGTCTTTTGCAAAGATCAATTTGGGCAAGATTGGATAGGTGCTTATTTCTTTCTCTCTCCCGCGTACTCACACACTCTCTCTTTCTTCCTCTCTACATTATCCCTTTTCTACTATCTTTACAATAGGGTTTGATGCTAGTTCTAACTTAAGGATCAATTGTTGTTGCAGCACTTAACACAAGGTAGAGCAAAGATTCTGCAGCTCAATTTACAGGTAAATTTACCATATTTTGTGGTGCCAAAATTTATTCATTTGATTAGTGACTTTTATGTTTGATGGGATTGATGTTTTCTTATGTCCATCATTTGCAATGGGTTTTTATTAGTAATGATTCAATCTTATCTTCAGCAAATCAGCTTATAAGTAAATTGGCCATGTTTTGTGTTGCTTCTATTCATGCAGTTATCTAGATATTTTATGCTAAAAGGGATTCATGCAAGTACTTTTGTTAAAAGAGATTCATGCAGGTGGTTTTTTGTACATGCAGGTATTATATAAGGTTTAGGTGAAGCATATAATTATCGATCAACTATTTTGATGTGGTGAGTGATTCCTTTGTGTTGGATGATATGGATCTGCTGGAAGTCGATGGTTCAAAAATCCTCTACTTTATTGGTCCTATGTGCCCATTTGGATCTCCATGCCAATTGGCAATGATCCATGAAACTCTTATATCATGTCATCCATATAACACACAATGTGTTGAGTCTTAGAATATCTCAGGTGTCAATCCAATGTGCTTATTAAGATTTGCATGCCATGTGGCTGCTATCCTTGTAACAACTACTCTATAATACCCACATTTCATACAATGTATTGAGTCAAATCAGACTCCTCTTCATTATAATAAAATGTATTTTGGCAAAATTCTCTTAGTATTCTTATGCTACTCTAATCATTATATTTCATATAAATGGTATGATTAAAGTGATGTTTTGAAATTAAATCTATACTTTGTGTTGATGTATATATCCACATGCGTTTTGATATCGATGTTTATGTCTGTTTATAAATGTGTAAACATCTCTTAGTGCCATGTTGATTTGTATGGCATATTGGTGATTACTAGACAAACTTTAAATGCTTATTATTTAGGGATTAATACATACTTCTTTACATCTAATGCATAGGGTATAATGCTTGAGAGAAGAACAAGCATTCTGTACGTAACAGAAAAGATGAAGAAGGGAATTAGATCACTGATACATATCATTGCTCATCTTGGGTACATATGCGTCCAAGTATGAAGGGAGCTTTCAGGGTGAAAGCATCTGCAATTGCAGATGTATCAAAGCACTGGAAGGGTAAAATTTTAGCTCTCAGACAAAGGAATGTTGATTCTCACCTTGTAACAAAGGTGTTTGTACAACATGTATTCATGCAAAAACAAATACATATTGCGCCCACTATGCCCTTTCAATGAAACATTGCAAACAGTAAGTATTTGCAACTCATTGAGAATGAGAAATTTCATGATACCTATGTAACAACTTGTCTTGTATTTATAGAAGTATACCCTTTGGATTGTTGTGAGTGGAAAAATGTTGAGAGTTTCACTGGTTCTTTTAAGTGTTACCACCTCGAAATTGGTAGTTTGCTCTTTTTGGGGGCGTACAGGTAAGCAACTCGCAGAGGACCTTGTTTTTTTCTATGACTCCAAGTACATATTACCCAAGGGGAGTCGAGAATATGGAACCCTTAAGTCTATGCACATATCGATTCTCAATAGCATAGAATGGCCATTGTGTAGTAGCGACATTTTGCACATGTGTAGCACAAAAATTTCAGCAGACATATTGAATTCTATGAAGCCAAGCACTGGCTCAAAGAATGTACATCTAAGCTGGTTCATACCGATTGCAATTTTTGCACACATGTCCAAGGAATATAAGGGTTTGAGACGTACCAAAAGCACATATATCATAAAAAATACATCAGAGGATTATGTAACAAGGATTCTAGACAAAACTTGGACATCAAAAACAACTCACATTCCTGACACAGTGGAGTGTTGAGTCACAACAAGGGACATGGCTTTCAGGTAAAAATTTTATCTCTTAGTTGGCTATTATCTTACTTTGGGATGAATCAGCTAACTTTCCTTTCCAATTACAAGTACTTTATCGCACGACAAACTTGATGCCTAGTGTTCAAGTACCGTAGATGGAGAATGCTCAAGGGTAAATGGTTGTGCCTTGATCAAGACATGCGTGAAAGTGCAACTGTGGATGTTACTATCATTTGTGAGGGCCACGAGCCCCAAGTGTTGCAAATGGAGGATGATTGGCCCTTGAGTATAATGCACCAGGAAATTACAATGTTAATGCAGAGTCCACCTGTTAGCTTCTATTTTAAACTAGATGGTAGGAAAATTTGAAGCTGAGCTAAGGATATTGTTACCAGGGAAAAGTGTGTGGCTCCACATATTTTAGAAATTATAGAGTCTCCCTAAAAATCCCAACACACAAGTTGTAATATCCAACACCTGTAAATTTTTGGTTTTTTTTTTCCAATAGAATATTTTCGCTTACAAACTTGCAATATTTAAAAATTATGGTATTTATGCAAAATCATACACTTGTTATACACTTTTCACATCAATACATTTACATATGCATGTAAACTTTACAAAGATGTAAGTAAAGCCATAACTAAATATCGTATGCGAACAATCCTTAATGGTTTAAAACTTAAGGTTTTTAAGGTAGAACTAGTTTAGTTCTTGTTTCATTGTTTCATTTCACACTTTCTCTCTTCATCTCTTTATATCCATCACATCCCTCCTACCTACTACGATGGTTGCTCGCTCACACTTTGATGAGTGGACCCATGAGACTATCTTTGTCAACCAGGATGACGAGATATTCTAGGTTTTCTCTAAGAACTTCAACCTTGAAAGCATGCTCTCATCGTCCGATCCCCCCCTTCAGGTTTTGGAAGACTTTGTGAGCACCATTGCTACATGCACATACTCCATCAAGGGATTCGACATGACTTGGGTGTCTTTGGAACATCTCATGGTATTTCAAGCAGGGAAGAATCACCAAAAAGTGGTGAATAGGTGTCTGGCCCATGTGGATCCTTCACATAGAGTATGCACTGTTCCCATGGAAAGTGCACCAAGTACATCACATTTGGATCTCGTGGAGTGTGATTGCACATTGGCCTTGCATTGGATACCCTCCTAGAGGAGGAGAGTGATAAAGATACAACTCCACATGTTGTTTCTATCGCATACATGGGAGAAGAACCAATTGAAGAGCTCATAAATGTTGAAGCGGAACATTGAGTGGTGACAGAGCAAGGGTTGGCTCTCATGGTTCCATCTTCTTCAAAACAGCCACAAGTCGACAAACCCAACCTTGCCTCCTTGATACCCATTGAAGTAGATGGTGTACAATACTTGCTTCTATCAGATGTACTGCAATACTTGGAAATGAAGGAAGAATAGTTGTTTTCTATCCTAGTCAAGGATTCAATGGAAAACCTAATCGATTATGATTACATGGATGTGCATCCAACAATGACAAAGATTGGAAGATATGATGGCACAAGCTTAGATACTGTGAGTGCAATCATAGCAGCACAGGAGCATATTACCTCGGTTGAAGAAGATTGCCTTGTGTCCGATGCTGAATTTGAAGCACTATTGCATGATTTGTTCGAACCAAGGTCCCAACTTCCTACCAAGGAGTTTGTAGATCCCTTTGCCCAAAGAGGTGCCTCCCTGAGACACAAGGAAATGAAGATACAAGATGATCTGGAGAAGGTGAGATTTCTAACTACCATATATTTTTATGCAATGAAACTTGATGGTAGGGTGCATCGAGTCCCCCGGAGTCCACCGGTGAAATCTTGGCCAAAAATGATGCCTACAACTCCCCTATCCGAAGTCTGTCTAGGGCCAGAATCTTGGCCAAAAATGATGCATGCAGCTGCCCTATCCAAAGTCTGGAATCTGGGGCCAAAAAGTAGCCCCAAATGCCAGACTCCTTCGGACAGGGTAGCTACAGGCATCATTTTTGTCCAAGATTCACCGGTGGACTCTGGGGGACCCGACGCACCCTACCATCAAGTTTCATTGCTTTCTGATAACTCTAGGTTATTCGCTAAATATATTGTTTGATTTGAGTTTGTCATTCAGGACATACTATATAAAGATGAGTTTTCATCAAGGCAAGGAGGAGCTCGACATGCAGATCGACGCAAGGATTCAGCTCTTAAGGAGTATATCGGTAACCTTGTTGCAGATTTGGTGGCCTTTTGTAAGAAGTGCTCACCAGGAGGCAAGAAATAATCATGAAAATTTGAGCTTTGACCAAGTTTGGACCTTTTTGAGTGATACCTATGGCATCTAGCCTGGAGAAGGTGGTGCTAATCAAGCGGTCAAAGCTTCTTTACTTGTTTGACCAAATGCATGGTGGAGCAATGTGTGTGTTGCAACATTAGGTAACCTCACTAAAGTGTCAGATCCACTTCTCCTGGAGAAAGAGCTAAAGGGGGAGCACATCATTTTTGAAGCAAAGAAGGAACTTATATTTTCATCAAAAGCTGACCCCTCCTCTCCACCGATGAAAAACCCAAGGAACAATTGAGAGTTCTTGTTGGCTATCGGCTTTTTGTATCTACCATCACTAACAACCATCACATGTATTTTTCTTGATGAATATAAGATACTTTACTTTGTTCCTTCAAATAAATATTTATTAAATAAATGTGTGTTCATATAAGTGTGACGATAATGTGTGGTACGTGAATGACGCATTCACATACGTTAACATAATTCAATGCGTAGTACAGCACTTGCGATTGTGTAAGTGTGACAATAATGTGTGGTACGTGAATGACTCATCCGCATATATTAACATAATTCGACGTATATTACTGCACTTGCAATTGTGCATAAGAAATAACGTAACTTGTGTCCATACATATTACTACTTTTGATGCGTTCGTACGTTAAACAAAAATTAAGAGTCATGCATTTCAAGAAACAAAACAAAATAACTTTACTCAATTATTTGAATTCAGTACACATCGCATGAGATATTATGTATATATAAATAAATATTTCAATGTGGCAAAGTATACAAACTTTTTTGGGCTTCCAAGATGTTATGGTGATGTAACACTCAAGACAAACCTTGTATCATTAATCTAGTAAAATATGGGGCGGAGTCCCCTTACCGTGTCGAAGCCGAATGATAAAGTTCATGTCTTTATCTGTGATTGTGACATGCTTTGCATGGATGGCCGCAAGCTATGTATCATCAAACAAGTCGATGAGAAACCCCTCTGCAACTAATTGTAGGGCCTCCATGGCTGTAGCAATCCACCTTCCTATTGGTGGGCCATCCCGCACTCGTGCCCAAAATCTTCCCATCCCTTTCAGCTCCAAGTATTGCATGACTTCTCGAACAACTTTATGAAAAGAAATTTTTGGGATGAGAAGCTCATATTCGCGTTGGATCCTCCTTATCTCTCGAAGGGCGATAGTGCCCAGTTTTCATCTCCTCTTCTTCTATGTGGTCCTTGTGCTCTACAGGGAGCACCTGTTGCTACACTAGAGGAGGCTCCACCTTGTGCTCCAGGAGCAGGCCTTGGCGTGATGTCTTCCCAGGGCCAAAACGGTGACATGCTTGCTTGGTGCATGCCATGCAAGCTCAAGGAGGGCAAGATGGAGAAGAGACAGAGGTTGGGGATGTGAAAATGGAGGAAGAAAAGAAATCAAGATGTGAAAATGAGAAGAAGAATGAACTTTTAACCCATTTAAACCCCACAACCGGGTTAATGCAACTTCATACACACTATCCATTGTGTGATCGTAAATCCATAACCTTGTATCAAAATGCAAAGAAACTTCACACGTGCACTCATTAGGTGGCCAAGAGCCCAAATTACTTTTTTTTTGAAAAAAAAGTGCCTGCAAATCCCTACTGGCGTCTGGAGTCTGCAATCACTTTTTTTTAAAAAGTAATTTGGGCTCTTGGCCACCTAACGAGTGTGCATGTAAAGTTTCGTTGCATTCCGATAAAGTTTAGTATTTTAAAAATTATCCCACACCAAAATTATGGATGGATTGATAATTGAGAAATCAACATCGCGACTACTGGCCCTTAGAAACTTCGCACCACATAGACCATACAGAGGAATTAGGAGTAAAGTCTACAATAAGAAATGGCAAATTTTGCATGTTATTCCTATTGAAATTGACAGTGCTAACAAAAACTATAAGTAAGAATTGAAAATACAGTGAAGATGCACAATCAAAGTTGAGAGCGAAGGACAAGTGTAAAATTTTAATTCATATTTTAAGGGCGCATATAATAGTTTTACACTGGGACATAGTCATATGTCCAATGCATGAGGATAACACTATGCCAAAAAAGATAACATTGCAAACTGTGTTCATTCCACTGGAACGAATGCATCCTTCACTCTGCTTGAAGATTTCTTACAAGTTGGAAGTCCTTGGGAGTTACGGTGATGCGCTTCGCATGTATTGCACAACGTTGAGCATCAGTCATCAAGTCAACTAAAAAGGCCTTTGCAGCACACTGTAGAGCATGAAGACATTCTTTTGTGAAGCAATCGGGTCTATCCTGACCGTGTGCCAAAAACCACCTCCTTCTTTCTGTGCGGTAGAGGTCTTACACAATCTCGCAAACAAGTCTCGAGAAGCTTGCCTTCGGAATGATAAGATCAAAAGAGCATTGATACCTTCTAATTTCTCTCAAGGCCACTGTACCTGGCTTCCACTTGCATTTCTTGTGGGGATGCTGAGGAGGACCCTTGTGAGGGCAACTTAAGGAAGGTGGATTAGGTTGAGAAGGGGGTGCATCTAAGCTAGTAGATAGTCCAAGGGGTTGAACACGATATGGGACTCTGAGCAGAAGCTTATTTGCAACTACCTTAGACCTAGACATCTTTCCTGCACAAGAAATGTGAGAACTCAATGAATAAGATAGAAAGTGAAACCCTCTTTTATATAACCCTAAACTATGAAACTCATTCACATAGATGCACACTCTCTCTTTCTCTCTTAAACTATGAATTACATTTACACTGACTCACATTGTTCATCTTACTATCTTAGCTCTTTTCGAACCCATTTGCTGCCTTAATGAAGCCTTGTTTCTAGCCACTTGGCATGGTTTTCTTTGGCACTTGAGGCTTCATAACGCACTCTTTTAGTGACATGACATGATTCCATCATGTCTGTAGCTAATTCATTGGCACTTTCATTTGCTCTCTTTTGTGAGAGTTTAGCTTCATCTGCTACTATAATCCTATACCACCAAGATAGCAATTGGATCATTGGATTGCTACCATTCACCCCTCCACCATGATCAGTTTTTCTTTGGTATGCACCACGCACTATCCAATGTGAATTTTCCATCCCTTGTGTGGACCAAATTCCCATGCTTCCCTTTTTTTGCAAATTATGGCCCATGTGCCTCAAGGATATGCTACAAAGACACATATCACACATGAGTAAAACTATGCTCAATAGTTTATACAATTCATAAAATTTTAAAATATTAACTTAGTATGCACCATGTAATGTGTGATAGAGATTTTGCCCCATGCTTCCACCATGTTTTCGTAGAAGCTATGCACAACATTGATAAATTCTTGCTTATCTTCATTGTTAAATACCATCTTGCGAAGTAAGAGAGCCAATTTGTTAAGACTTATCCAAACCTCAGCTTTGGAGAATCTTGTTTTTCCTCCATTGCTTCGATCAAGAACTGCAAAATGTAACTTTTTCCACCCATCGTAGTCTTGCCACCTACGAACCATGACATTCCCTTCCTCATTGATGGGTATTGAGAGAAAATTTCTAGCCTTTGTTCCTCCAAAGCAAGGATTTTTTGGCAAGTTACCAGATTTTCCTGATCTCTTCTCATCTTTTTCAATTGTCACTTGATGCTTGTGTAGCCCAATTTCTGATAGCACTCGCTTCACATTCCTAAACGTTGCAATGGCTTATTTTTCTAGTTGCATCCTATAAGCAAAGGAAATGTATTCATATACAAGATTCTCCATGATTTTGACAAAATCATGCAATGAAAAAATGTGAATACGATCCAAGGGAATGTTGAAGATGGGCTTTCAAGTGGGATCTTCTCTATTGCGCGTCGGTGCAGCAATTGTCACCTTTTGCCAGTTCTTCTTTGTGTCCTTTCCTTCCACCCCCTCTGTCAAGCAATATAGGCATGGATTCTTTGTATTTGCACCATTTGAGATTCCACACATGCATTTTAAAGTTTTCAAGTCTCCTACAAGATGCCATTCATTCAAGTATTGACCATACCCTTCAATCGAGAGCATCTCACCATGTTCCTGACGATCGATGATGCTTGGAATGCTTGTGTGCATAAAGAATAGCTGCAACACCTCAAATGTTTCCTTAGGAACTTCAAATGCAGCGAAACACCACACATGGCACTCAGATTGAACACAAAAGTTCCTTGGGTTTTTCTTGTTGAATTGTAAAGCTCTATTCATCAAAGTTACACTAACTCTATCAAGCTTTACTCCTTTGACGACCTCACTTTCATCTAATTTTATAACAAACTGCAATTTACCATCACATTCCTCAACAGACATATTGTAGTACATTACCATTGCCGACTGCACCTTGTTCAAATCTAAATAGTAATTATTGAGTTCGATGAACTTCACCTCATATGCATTTTTTGTCCCAACCGTTAGTGTTTTCACACATTGAACATACATGGGATCTCCTATCAACTCCAAAACCTTTGTATTAAGTTGTTGTCGGGCCTCTATTAACTTTGAAGGTTGAGGAAGCGGCACGATTCTATTTCTCTTCAGCACACGACCAAACCCAGCCTTCACATCGTTGAATATCTTTGAGTAAGTCGTTATGCTAATGCCGGCCCTATCACAAATAGATTGTGCATCCACAGCTGAGAACTCATTTGGCGCATCTTTTAATGTGCACTCAATCACCTTTTCCTTCACAATCTTAAACTTGCGATTGCTCAAAGCATTTTCCAATGTACTTGCCTTCAGCAATCTACTAATACACGATCCAACCTCACCCTCACCTAGGTTCTCTTTCTGAGCTACTTTACATGCTTTGATACGTCGCTTCCATTAGCCACTATTCACAATTAACTCATTGATTGGCTTCTTCTTTCGTTTGCACTCCTTTGTTAGCTTGTTGTTGATCTTTCTCAAGTCTCCCAATTGTGCCTTTTCCTCCTCATATGAGATACCAATGTCATGGATAGTGTTCTGCATTGAAATAATTTGATTGTTTTGTTGAATTACAGTGTCATTCAGTTGTAGCACTTGTCCTATGAGCTGTTGTAGCACTTGTCCTATGAGCTGAATCACAGTGTCATTCAGTTGTAGCACTTGTCCTATGAGCTGAATTACAGTCTCATTCAGTTCTAGCACTTGTCCTATGAGCTATTGTAGCACTTGTCCTATGAGCTGAATTACAATGTCATTCAGTTGTAGCACTTGTCCTATGAGCTATTGTATATGAAGTTGATGTGCAGCAATCACATCATGGCAATTTTTTATGGTTGATTGGTAAGTTGTAAATACTTTGAACGCCTGATCATTGAGCCACCTAGTATAACCAAGTAACCTATTTTCACCCTCGTACACATACTTCAACAAATTTGTGATTCCTGAGAAAGTTGGAGGTCTATTGTTTAAGGGGTCAATTGGGTAGATTCTCCCATCAACACAAAAATCTACATGTTTCAATCCCATTTTCCTGTAACTCTACAAAACCTAAGGGTTGACACTGGTACACTGGGTTCTTTTGAATAATGGGGCATATTCATTCTCTACCTCAATATGCAACTTCTTCTTTCCTGTATTCATTTTACTATTAATAGAAATCGGGAGCCTACTTGGTTGTCACAAGAGGTAGAGTGGAGATGCACAGAGAGGCACACAAAGGTGCCAAGGGAAAGGAGGGTGTAAGTGATTCACTCTGTTAATGAAGGTTGCATAAACATAGAGAAGAGATCACAATAGAGCCATGAGAGAGTATAGATATGGGGGGAAATAGCTCAGAGGGTAGGGATGTCCAAGACTTTTTGTATTTTAGATATTTCTATTTTGCCTCCAAAAACATCTCCAAAAAACACGAAATTTGACCAGTTCGTTTGTTTTTTGACCAAAAGCTAGGATATTAAAAATCCCCAAAATATCTTAAAAGAAACTTTCAAATTTTCATTTTCCTTGTTCTCGATTTAAAAATCAATTACCTCGTATCTACTAATCATTTTTCATTGAAAACGAAGCACCACACTCCCGTAACTAACTCCTTTTTTAATATAAAATTTGGCTGAAAAAGACTTCTTGAATGAGGAGAGAGAAGGAATCTGAGTATATCTTTGTAGATAATATAAAAAAGGCAAAATGAGATTGCAAAAGTCGAGAGAGAGGAGGATTATTTTACTATTCTTCTCTCCTATTTTTCTTATTTTAAGGAGGAGAGAGGGAGGGCTAAAAGGCCCATTTGTGAGATATTTTTTCCTAATGAGAAGATCACCTTACTGAATGATGATGATGTGTGTCAAGAGACTCATGTACATGCAGGTATAATGAAAGTGTAAAAACTTATGGGCCTTCTAAAGATGCTACTTTATCAGTTAGTCCTTGGACAAGTAGATTGAGGACTTCAGCATCTTTATCCATTGACACAGGTATGTCAATGAGGGGGAGAAATGTGGATAAAGGCAAAGGCAAACTTGATGATGTTACAAGGCCACTCACTTGTGGTTATGATTCACCTAGCACTAATAGCTTGGATTGTGAGTTTGTTATTCCATCAATTGTGACTCCTAGTGTGAGACATAGATACGTACCACCTCATGAGAAAGGAGAGTCTCATACTACACCTCAGTTGAGGAGATTAGAAAGAGTCAGGAATCATGTGAATAGGTTTACATACAATGGTTATACAGTGAGGCACTATGCATATATGGAAAAAGTCACTAGCTTCAAGGAACCCACAAAGTTTTCTGAAGCTATTTTGGATGATCATTGGTGCAAGGCAATGGATGAGGAATATTCAGCATTGCCTGAAAATGACACTTGGGATTTGGTTGAATTTCCTAAAGGAAAAATGTCTATCGGTTGAAAATGGGTATACAAAGTGAAAATGCAAATCAAATGGCACATTGGAAAGATACAAGGCAAGACTTGTGGAAAAAGGGTATACACAACAATATGGTCTTGATTATGAGGAAACATTCAGCCCTATTGCTAAAATGGCAACCGTGAGGATAGTGATTGCTTTGGCAACATCTAAAGGATAGAGTATGTATCAGATGGATGTGAAGAATGATTTTCTCAATGGTGATTTGGTTGAGGAAGTATACATGGATCAACCCGATGGCTATGTACATCCAGATTTTCCTACACGTGTGTAGTTTGAAGAAAGCATTATATGGACTGAAGCAAGCACCTAGAGCTTGGAATGCTAAGACAAGTGCATGCTTACAGAATCTTGGTTTCACTATGGGCAAGGTTGATCATAGCATATTCACAAAGAAGACAAGGGTTGTTTATGTGGTATTAGTCATCTATGTGGATGACTTGATCATTACAAGTGATGATATCATAGGAATTGGAGAGATCAAGGAAATGTTACATGCTGAATTTCAGGTCAAAGATTTGGGTGAACTGAAGTATTTCCTTGGGATTGCGGTTGTCACTATACCTCGTGGTACTTGGTTGTTGCAAAAGCAGTATGCATAGGATATGTTAACCAAGTATGGTATGTTGGATTGCAAAGAATTGAGCACTCCATTGGAACAAAATGTTAAGCTTTGCATATGTTGGACATGAGATTGAGAATGTCACTATGTATAGACAAATGGTGGGTAGCCTGATTTACCTTACCATTACTAGACTACATCTAGCAATACTATGAGTCCAGAACAGGGCAATAGCCTATGAAGCGGCACTTGGATGCAGTAAGGAGGATCTTGAGGTATGTGAAGGCTACATCAGATTATGGTTTATTCTATGAGCATGGTAAGCCTTTGGAGCTTACAGGATATACAGATACTGACTGGGCAGGAAGTACCTATGATAGGAGATCTACTAGTGGTTATACATTTTCCCATAGTAGTAGTATGGTCAGCTGGAGTAGTAAGAAGCAACCTACAGTTGCACTCTCTAGTATTGAGGCAGAGTATATAGGTGCTACATTAGTTGCATGTGAGGCAGCATGGCTCATGAAGCTCCTTGATGATTTGGGCATGCAAGAAGTCAGGCCTGTCACACTCTATTGTGACAACATGAGTAGTGTACTCCTAGCCAATAATCATGTCTCTCATGCTAGGACTTAGCATATTGACCTACACTATCACTTTATCACAGAAAAAGTGATTGCAAGAGACATTGATTTGGTCCATGTGAGGGGATAGAAGACCAGGTTGCATATATCTTTACCAAGTCATTGGGTAAAGATAAGTTTATGTAGTTCAGAGAACTACTTGGAGTGAGGTACCCCACTTGAGCTTGAGGGGGAGTGTTGAGATTCAAGCTCGTAGTCTTTGGTCAGTTAGCTATACCTTAGTTGAATAAGGTTAAGTCCCACTAATTTAAACATGGTTAGATCTAGGTCATTTTGATCTTTAGTGTGTATTGTACACAGTTGACTTTTGAGACTATGTTGATGGTGGAAGGAATGAACTGAAGGAAGTTGTCTGCTACCCTGCTACATGTACCTTTGTCTCCATCTCTTTCTCTCTGAACTCTAATATGCATCTAAGGGTAGGGTTAGGGAACTATCCTTGGGACTAAATTTGGTGGATATGCCATTCTTGACATGGGAGGAGGTAAGACTCCTCTTCTTGAGATCATTGATGATAGCCTTTCTTCAACTTCATCATATAGTCTTGCACCTTCCACTGTAGCTTCTTGCAGATAGAATGTCTTTTTAATTATACAAACTTACAAACTTCTCATTATAGGCCTCCAAGAAAAACTCCCTTTACGCCTAAATTTAGTGAGGAATGCCAACTTTAGGTCATCCCATGTGCCAAAAGGTCCTACTGATTGTCTCTTATACCAATGAAATGCCGCACCTTTGAAAGTGGTGGGAAACATCACCAACCAATGCTCCAGGATTCTGGAATTGTTAGCCACGCGCACTACCATGAACTCTACTACATTAAGATCAGGGTCTTCATTGTACTCTCTCTTAAAGATGGGCAATGTGACTACATTCGCTGGCCTATCACCAATATTTCTAGGACGGATCTGACTAGGAAGGGGACCTTGAGTCACCATTGGAACTTTGTAAATAATACGAATAAATCTTCAGTTTGCTCCCAAAAAATTGGTCATTCTTCCATGGATGGTCATTCTCTCTATTTTTATACTTTAGTTTTCTCCCAAACATTTGGCCACCAATATGCACGTCTTTATTGCTTCAACAATGAGAGGAAATAGTCTACCACATAGAGCCTGCATCATGATGGTAATTTATTCCTACCACTATGGGATGAAATTCTTAAGGAAAGTGGCTTTGACAATGAGAATTTCCAATTCTTTAGTGGTAGAAGGAACTTTACAAGCATACATTGAATTCTTCTTCTCTTGGCAATGCCATTTCCTTCATTTTCCACCCATTTTGATACTTCTTGATGGTAGTGTTCCTCGGCAGTTGCACAAAAATATGGAGCCCTAAAAGGAACACCAAGAAAATAGGGAATATTCTGCAAGAAAATCTATCTTATATCACCAACAAACATCTTTCTCATATTTGATGTGACCACAATAAGGAAAAGAACACTAGGAGCAAGAAATCTATACATAGCTTCATAGAAACAATTCTCCCATGGCTTTAACTTGAACAAAATTGATTATTCTCTTCATATGATTCATCAAGATACCACAAATAAAAAAAATGATGCACCACTTTGAATGGAAATCATCACATAGCATTCTTCTACAAAGGTTCCATAGCTTTCT
>NW_028230062.1:0-29821 GCF_053477565.2 Lygodium microphyllum | reverse complement strand
GCTGTTCATACAATTCCGTTGAAAGAGGGCAGTCGTCCTGTACGGCAGAAAGTAAGGCGTATGCCTTTCGAATTGAGGGACGGGCTGTTTGAGGAGTTAGAGAAGCTTCGAAAAGCGGGTTTGATTTTTCCTGTGCAACACACGGAATGGTGTTCGCCAGTTGTGATTAGAAAGAAGAAGAATAATCAGATCCGTTTATGTGTAGACTTTAGGGAGCTGAATAAGCAGACAGTTAAGGACTACTACCCATTGCCATTTATTGACCAGATTTTGGATCAATTAGCGGGTAGGGAGATATATTCGTTTATGGATTGCTTTGCAGGATACAACCAAATGGCAATTGTAGAAGAGGACAAGTTGAAAACAACTTTTATCACTGTATTTGGCACTTTTGCTTACCACGTGATGGCCTTTGGTTTATGCAATGCGCCTGGTTCGTGGCAACGAACAGCCGATAAGACATTCGGTGACATATCCCCTGACGAGTTGAGGGTGTTTATTGATGACTTAGGGGCCGCCACCGTGAGAGAAAGGCAGTTGATCATTTTGAGAAAATGCTTTGAGCGCTGTAGACAATTTTGCATCGCCCTAAACCCACGGAAGTGTGCTTTTGGAGTACCTTATGGGCTATTGCTGGGTCATGTGGTCAGTTCGGTAGGAATTGCGACAGACCCCGAGAAGGTCAAAGTTATAGTTGCCATGGGTCCACCACGCACTCCGAAAGAAGTTCATAGCTTTCTGTCTTCGGTTGGTTACTACCGTAGATCATTAACGCCTTAGCAGAAAGAACGTTGCCACTTACAAATTTATTGTCCTTTAGCTGTTCGTTTGTATGGGGTGACCCTTGTAAGGTAGCATTCGAGGATGTGAAACAAGAGCTAGCAAGAGCGCCCGTTTTAAAAGCACCTAAAAGAGGTGAGGTGTTCTATATATTTTCAGCAGCCACCATGTATAGTATCAGCTGCTGTTTAGCCCAAATTTGGGAAGAGAAGTGGTACCACCCGATTGCTTTTGCTAGTCGGAAGCTGGGGGTATCCGAAATCAATTACACCTACATGGAGAAGCTGTGTCTAGCGATGGTCTTTGGGACCAAGAAGTTTAGGCATTACATTCTCTATGAGAAAGTCGTGCTTTATACGAAGGCGGAGGGACTTCGACTATTGATGAATAAGCTACAGCCGCCTGATCGTCTAGCAAAGTGGTTGATCACTTTGCAGGAATTTGATTATGAAATTAAGAGTAAGCCACCAAGGTTGCAAGGCATCGTGGAATGTCTAGTGGACTTTGGGGAGCCGAAAGAATCTGTGGCTGAAGGTAGTGACATGGAGATGATATTTAAAATAGATACGGCATCTATTCCCTCCTGGTATGCTGCAATAACGCATTATTTATCAACGGGAGAGGCGGGATCCGAACTATCTAAGGCTGAGAAAAGGAAAATTAAGCAGCAAGCGTTAAAGTTTGCCTTGATCGCAGGTACATTATATCGGCAAGGGGTTGATGATATCTATCGCCGATGTGTGACGCCTGACGAGGTGCCATTCATTTTGGAAGAGTGCCATGATTCTGCTTGCGGTGGCCATTTTGCTGGACGGCTTACAGCACAAAAGGCTTTAAGAGCAGGTTATTGGTGGCCTGCCATCTTCCAGGATGCGTTTGCGTATGTTAAGCGATGCGATATTTGCCAACGACATGATAGTCGAGAGAATAGGAAACGACCACTCACCCCTATTATGGCGATACTTCCATTTGAGAAGTGGGGAATAGACTTTGTGGGTCCTATTACTCCGTCATCGACTACGCAAAAGAGGTACATCATTGTAGCAACTGACTACTTAACAAAGTGGTCAGAAGCACGTGCAACAAGGAAAGATGATGCTAAAGAAACTGCTAGTTTCCTTTTAGAGCAGATAATATGCAGGTTTGGTCCACCGAAAGAATTAGTGTCAGACCGCGGAACTCATTTCCTGAATAAGGTGATTAAAGGTTTGACAGAGTTGTGGAACATCAAGCATAACAAGACAACCCCATATAATCCGCAAGCCAATGGGCAAGTCGAAAGCACCAACAAGCAGCTTGTGGGCATCCTGTCCAAAATTGTGTCGGAAAAGAAACGGGATTGGGATAAAAAGTTATACGTGGCAGTGTGGGCTTATAATACGACTTTCAAACGAGCCACTGGCCATACCCCGTTCAAGTTAGTATATGGGGAGGAGTGTGTCTTGCCTTTAGAGATTGAGCTGCCGACTATTCGGTTTGCCATCAATCATTCTTTGAGCGATGAAGACGCTCTTTTTGAGCGTTTGACGACACTGGCACATTTAGATGAGCTTAAGTTGCAGAGCTTATTGCACCAAGAAGTGGCGAAGCGCCGAATGAAGAAGCTACACGACCTCAAAGCCAAGAAATACACCTTCAAGAAAGGACAGCTTGTTCTGTATTATGACGCACGACGTGAATTATTCCCAGGCAAGCTAGAACCCAAATGGGATGGGCCCTATAAGATCGTTAGAATAGGAAAGAATAAATCCACAGTTTTGTTAGCTGACCTTGAGGGGATGGAATTTAAAAATAAGGTTAATCTTAATAAGATTAAACCTTATTACTTCTGATTGTACTAATGCTATAACTGCCTTGCAGGTCTAGGCAAGATTGATCAAACATCTGCAAGGGAATCGTGATAGAGGTTGATGGGTCGTCTGATCCCTTATTTAGAACACCCATATTTGGAACAGAGGTATCATCAGGGAAAGCTCATTTGGTGGAGCAAAGGATACAAGGTGATTGAGCAAGAAGGCGGGACATTTATTTGGGAAATCAAGGTCTTCTGCCATCACTGCCTACAAATTTTGACGAGCATCCCTGTTGAATTCAATGATGATGGAGGGATGGAGCCTATAGTCCACCCGTTGAATATGCTGAATTTCGATTACCATAATTACGAGTAGAGTTCAGGATGGCGGGATATGTAAACCCTTTATGGACGTATACCTTGTACTTTGATGGGGCGTCCAGGGGTCCATGCAAAAAAGGAAGCGTAGGAGTTGTCATCCGAGACCCCCGCCGACGCATTGTCATGAAGTTAGCTGCTTATCTCGGGGCGAATTTTACTAATAATATGGCAGAATACAAAGCCCTGATCATGGGTTTGAATATTGCAAAAAAGGGTGGTATCCGCCAGTTGTTGGTGAAAGGGGACTCTCAGTTGGTTTTAAATCAACTCAATGGGACGTACATGGTGCGGAACCCGATCCTTTGTATGTACCATCATACTGCCATAGCCCTGCTAGACGAATTCGATAGAGTGTCTTTTCAGCTGATTCCACGGAATTGGAATCAGTTTGCCGATTCATTGGCTAATCTTGCGTATGAAGAGGACCTCTTCTTTAATTGTGGCCCTTGTCCCGATATATCTATTGATGGCGAGACAGGACCTGGTCGTTTGTGGGGTATGCTTTCTGAACATGCCCTCTTTGGCAGACGATGGTTGATTTGGGTGATGCAGAGGGTAAGCGAGACTCATCTCCCTTTATTATCTCAGACCCACAGACTGATTCGACGACATGTGATGCGCACACCTCTTGCGATATACGCAGGAGGGATAGGTCATAATTTAATGCACCTAGTTTAGGGCTATGCGCCCTTGTTCCCCTGGGAATAGTATGCTTTGATGTCTATCATGGTTGTTTCCAGGAGGATGTTATGCATAGTATTGTTTGATTTCATTAGGCCAAGAGGGCCGATTCAGTTTTGTAGCAAAGTCATGTCTGATTTCATTAGGCCAAGAGGGCCATTTCCCTGTCTAGTGCGGGTGCGTTTAATTGGGTTTTTGTTTTAGTGTTGTGCTGGACAGGTTTTGCGGGTTGTGGAATTTTGTGGAGCCTGGAGGAGCCTTTGCTGCGATGGGAGCTTTTTTTTGGGCCAATCCAGGTGATATTTCTCCTTTACGAGTACCTCTCTTTCCTGTTATATGTGTATTTGTACTTGTTGAGGGGATACTTTTTGTTGGGGACCGGCGACCAAGGCATGAAGTCCCAGGTTTAGGCTACGTATGTTTGAGGGAGGTCGGAGTAGTCATTGCCTCCTGTAAAGACATTGTTAGACATTGAAAGATCTGTTTTAGAAGGAAGCCTAGTGGCTCTGTTCTGCTAGCCTGCTAGGCAGCCGTTCTAGGAGTTCTTGTTAGCAGTGAGGCAGTTAGAGAAGCCTGCTAGGCGATACTAATAATGATGCCAAGAAATCCTGAATATCCTAAAAGATGAATATAAATACGAAGGTGTGTAAAAAGGGGTTCTAACCCCTATCAATGAAAAGAAAAGAAATGAAAATATATAAGCAGTTGATCATCGCCTTGCGAAGGCCTGGTAGGTTCCTAGGGACGAGTCAGACCCGGGGCCGATACCTTGTCTTCCTAGGGGTGGCTTCTTGCTGGAAAAATAATATAAAAACAAGGAAGGTTGGAGCGAAAATAAAAGTGAGCGTTAGAAAAGGATTAAGTGTCGCCTTGCGAGGGCCTGGTAGGTTCTTGGGTGCCGAGACAGGTCCTGAGACCGATGCCCTGTTCTCCTTGGGTCACAACGCTCAGCTCCCTCCTTTTTACATGCCCAAGTCTGTTCATCCAATAAAAATCTTCAAAGAAGACATGTACTGAAAGAAAATATCCTTTGCTCAGGCTATAGGAGTCCTCGCCTTGTAGGAGTTCCTAGTGGTGTTGTCTTTAGTTGGTAAGTAGTTCAGACTACCACTTAGGGCAACCTCTTTGACAGTTCTTTTTCGTTTGGCTGTGTTGGAGCAGCTGGTTAGTGACTTGCTTCGGATCTTCTCTTAGATGATGCTAGGCCTCCTCCTTGTGGATGTTATGCCTTGGTTCTGTCTAGGGGTAGGGGGAGCATTGTGCTGAGGTTTATGATGATAATTGTTTTGTATCAGTTTGATGCTTCTTTGGTTGTTTATGTGCAGATATGTTCGTGGATTCGACGGGCTGAGTCGCCCTATCCCGTGGTCGCCAATGAGAGCGGAATTTAGGTGACGAGAAGTGCTTAAAAATAGCTAAAAATTATGAATATCAAGGGAAAAATATTCACCGTCAAAGGCGGCGGCTCGATCTAAGACGATTTTAAGCGCCAAAGTGCTTTAAAGGCGCCCGAGCGACACTTGGTGATTTTTCATAATTTTTCAGACAGTCGTGCGGGTTGACATAAGCTACTGGCCAATGCGGGATGCTAAGCCGGACGCCCAGGATTTTTCAGAGCTCGATTCCGAGTCCGGACGGGGAAATGGCCAAGAAACCGGTCAAGATACGAAGAGGTGGACCAAAGTTTGGCCAAATGGGCAAGTGACCTTTGGGAGCCCAAGAAATTTTATGCAACATAAAAGATAGCATGAAAACGTGGAGAGAGAGAGGATGAAGGAATCGTGATCAACATGGCGCCGAAAAATGCGCCCCATTGTTGATCAATGGAGCATGGCTGCTGCAAACAACCCCTGCAAGTGATGATTGCCCCTCATTCCCTCCTGTATGCAGACTCTATCGCCGCCCTTCGCCCGTGGAATGATGGCCTGGTTTGAAATCTCTGATTCTAGTCTTTCTCTCTCCTCCCTCTCTCTCTTCTAAGAGGCAGTTCATGTGTGGGAAGGAGCAATGAAGAAAGAATGATGGAGGCTTGTCCGGCATGGACCGGATTGCTACACGGGCTGAGAATGGTGATTTGGGATGTTGCTGGACATGAAGTGTTGCTGTTTTCCAAATCTACAGCCATGGACACAAAACCCGAAACACGCGTTTAAGCGGTAAACTAAAAATTACAAAGGAAATCTAGTGTTTTATGCTTTTGATTGATGGAATGCCGTTCATATGGACTGAGATTTGATTATGTTGCTGATTCTTCTGAGTTCTTACTGTTTATAACCAGAAATTATGAAAAACATGCATTTCATGGCTCGAAATAATGTCAAGAAACCCGAAAACCGTGAAAAATGGGGAAAAACAAGGGTTTTGGGCGTATAAATGGGGAAAACCGTCGATACACATCAACTAATCTTTCAATTTTGTTGCAAATGAACTAAGGGCCACAGCCCACAAACTGGTTTCAATTTTCAGCAATTTAAAAAATACAAGAAAATGAAGAAAATGGGGAAAAATGATAAAAACACCATGAAAAATAGGGGAAAAATACATTTGGGGCTACGAAAAATATAGAAAAATAGGATTTATGTTTGTTGATGTATGGCAAGGCTGGGGCATGAAGTTGTGCTTCAGTTCAGCCTTGTTTATTTGTTTTAGTGCGTGTTCGCTTCCTTTCTCCACATAAAATGACAAGGAAACCCTAAAAGAAATGAATGTAATGATGCACTATCGGCGGGGAAGGGTAGAGTTGTGGAAAAAATGGTTAAATGCCGCTGAGCATGAGGAATAATTTGCTGATTTTATATGCATTGCATCTAGGACGGAATAATAATGATAAAAATTAAACCCTAGTAGCACGAAGATCACTTCGGTGCTAGGTGTTGCAACGAAGCACAAAGCGGTTAGAAAGAAAAGCATGAAAGAGGTGTTTTGCACTTGCACGCTGGTGGTTTTTAAAATGTTTGAGCACTAGGCATCCACCTCTTTGCATGATCATTTAGAGGAAATTAAAAGTATCAGAGTTAGCTCCTGGATATGCATAGCAATTGTTTTCAGTAGGCCTGTGACCCACCGTTGAGAGTGTGAGGTTCCTATGCTGTAGGCTAGTCGTGGGATCCTAAAGGGGAAATTAAGTAAGGACAATGGTACATTCCTGGATACGTTTATTTGGTACCTTGAGTGACGTTTGTGCGAAATGTCTAAATGTTGAGCGGCGCATCGAGGGGCCAATCCCCAAGGTGTAGGAGAGTCGCAGAGGGTTGACGGCATTCAGCCGTAGGAGGAACCCCATGTGTATGTGATTCGAGCCTTTTGGCTATGTGAAAGGGACTCCCTCTGAGGAGCAATATTGGGTTAGGATCAGTTGGACTACAACGTATTACAAACGCAATGTTTAGGAAGGCAGAGATTTTGATAGACGCTCCTGGCCGCGAGGCCGAGGGGGTTGTCTTGCGCATAGTGACGAGGTCCGGCTAGTGCATGAGCCAGTGCCGGCCCGTTTTTAGGTCCATCAGTGGTGCGTCTGCCGGGAGCTGCTTAAAAGTGGCGGTTCTCGAATCTTGGTTGTTTAAGGACCAACTAGCAGTTTATGCCAGAGGATACTGAGCTTGATCCGTTATTTATTGATAAGCATCGTCTAGCAGAAATCCAAAAGCAAGAAAGAGACGAAAGAGCTAGGCGACGTGCTGAAATTTTTAGGAGATATTCCCCTAAGCGTAGCGGTGCTGAACCCTTACGAGGGAGTGGATCTAGTGGTCTTAGGACCCCAAGCAGTAAGTTAGGAGAAGGTGGAAGCTCTAGTGCTCCCCTTCCTTCTATAAGCCAGTCCACGTCAAGTACGGGAGGTGTAACCCCACCGTCCCCTATTCCTAGTACAAATCCAATCCGCGTCATGGCGCAGCCTATTGCAATTCCAGCAGGAACGACGGATTTGCCGGCTCTAGGTTACCCACTACCTATTTTTAATGGGCTAGTTGAGGAAGATGCGGAACTCCACATTAGGGAGTTTCAAAAGCTGATGTTTAACTGTCGCATCCAAGAAGAAGGACATTTAATGATGTTCTTCAACATGACTCTCAAAGGAAGAGCTGCTATATGGTATCATGGTTTAGAAGCCGGAACCATATTGAACATTGATGCATTTTATGGAGCTTTTCGAAGGGAGTTTGCCCCTGAAAGGGGTGGGCAATATTGGTTGCGTGTACTCAACGTGACCCGCCAAGATCCACACGAGGATATTCGTGCTTATGCGAAGAAGATAAAAGAGGTCTTCCGTAAGTTGGACACCTCTATTCCTATCCCCGCAGCTGCCCAATTGCAATATTTCCTACATGGTTTGGACTTTAATATCCAATTGCAGTTGAGTAGTGTTCCCTTGGGGGATATAGATACTGCCATTACACGAGCACAAGAGGTGGAATCCCGACTACAAGCAGCCTATGCTTCTAGAGGCAATTCGAACATGGGTTTAGTATTGGGAAACAATATGGCAATAGCCAATGGCAGTAGTGGCCAAGGGATAGCGATGGCTAACCCTAATGGGAGAGGGAACATGATGCCGAGTGTCCCTTTATTACCCGCTCCCCCTAGCATGTCGATGCCTACGGGCAGCCAAATGGCTCCAAGTGGTGGAGGCCAGGCGGTCAATTCCAATACCATGCCTGTGACTCAACAGCCTGTGCCTAATCGAATTGTTAGGCCGATTGAAAGACACGGTAATGACCAAGGTTATGAGTCGAGTTCTTCCAATGTTCTTGGCGAGGTTAAGGACATGATGAAGCATTATACCGACATGATTACGGAGCAGTATCGACAAATAGCCGTTGATGTCAACTTCCTTAAAAAACAACAAAATTTAATAGGAAGTAGATACCGAGAGGAGGGGGCACCTTCGAGGTTTTGTTGCAAATGGTGTGGTGGGCAGCACTATCCAAGGAATTGCCCAAATGTTAAGTGCGACATTTGTGGAAAATCTGGCCATTTAGCAGCTACTTGCTGGAGTAAGATTAGTTCCCTCCAGCAAGGAAGTCGGCAACCAGGGCCTGTCAATCATCGTGGCCAAGGAAATGATTCCCAGCCAGAAAGTGGGCCTAAACAAATACTTCAACGACCAAAGACTACAGTGGAAGAGCTACCAAGTGGTAGTGGGGTTAGTTTGATTGAGGCTGTACGCGTTAATGATGCTGAAACCTCTAATATACGAGCTGTCCTTACAAGAGGTAAAAAGGGTAGAGAAGCCGACATGGATAAGCCTGTCGACGGAAACCCTAAACAAGGCGACAAAGGAACGCAAGTTTTGGATCCTGCCCTAGAAGGGGGACCTTTGAAGCCCGTAGAAAGTAAAGCCGATAAGGAAGCACCAAAGAAGAAGGTGAAAGTTAAGAAAGAGGCAATAAAGCCAGTTCAGCGACCTAAAGAGCGGATGATTTGGCGTGAAAAGCGAGCTCTATCGAACTATCATGAATTCGATTTGGCGGGCTCTCTTTGCGAAGTCAAACCGGATGTGAACCTTTTGCAGCTTATTAAGCTTTCCCCAGGAGTACGCAAGGAATTTAGAAAGATCCTACGTACCGGGTACATCGTAGAACCTTTGGGTATTGCGCGAGTTGGTGATGACTGGTTTGAGCATGCTGAGAAGCATTGCCCAAGGGTTGCAGCCTATGTCGATGGGATATTAGTAGATTATGCCATTGTCGACACGGGATCATCTGTTAACATTATGAGTTCTGAACTGATGGAAAGGTTGGGTCTTGCGATTCAGAAAGATACTTCCACAATTCTCAGAATGGCAGATGACAGTTTGAGACAGCCGGAAGGCTGCATTACTAAGGTCCATGTCACTGTTGCAAATGTAGAATGCCTGTTGGACTTTAGGGTGATTCGTTTTGCAGGGCGGCCAAGTTACCAAGTATTACTTGGACGACCTTGGATCTTGCAAGCAGATTGCCAAGTGGATATACCCGCCGGTCGACTGTTATTCGGCAGAGGTGCCCAGCGTGTGGTGGTTGATGCTTATCCTGAGTCCCCGCAGAGTGAGAGGGCTCCTCTATCTTCTACAGAATTGGAGACATTAGAAGATTCATCTGTTAGTGAGACATCATCGAGCGATGAGTCCAAAGAGGGATCCACCACGGAGGACATCTATCAGATCACTTTGAACGAGCCGATAGAGGCCCAAGATCGTATAAGAGATGCAGATGTTATCGAGCTAGACCTTGGTACGCTTGATGATTCGCCGCCAATCAAATTAGGCTCTATGCTCAGCTCAGCAGAAAGGGAGGACTATGTGGCCTTGATCCAGGAATTCCGTGATATCTTTGCCTGGAGTTATGATGAGTTGAGAGGCATCCCTCCCAGTCTTGCTGTTCATACAATTCCGTTGAAAGAGGGCAGTCGTCCTGTACGGCAGAAAGTAAGGCGTATGCCTTTCGAATTGAGGGACGGGCTGTTTGAGGAGTTAGAGAAGCTTCGAAAAGCGGGTTTGATTTTTCCTGTGCAACACACGGAATGGTGTTCGCCAGTTGTGATTAGAAAGAAGAAGAATAATCAGATCCGTTTATGTGTAGACTTTAGGGAGCTGAATAAGCAGACAGTTAAGGACTACTACCCATTGCCATTTATTGACCAGATTTTGGATCAATTAGCGGGTAGGGAGATATATTCGTTTATGGATTGCTTTGCAGGATACAACCAAATGGCAATTGTAGAAGAGGACAAGTTGAAAACAACTTTTATCACTGTATTTGGCACTTTTGCTTACCACGTGATGGCCTTTGGTTTATGCAATGCGCCTGGTTCGTGGCAACGAACAGCCGATAAGACATTCGGTGACATATCCCCTGACGAGTTGAGGGTGTTTATTGATGACTTAGGGGCCGCCACCGTGAGAGAAAGGCAGTTGATCATTTTGAGAAAATGCTTTGAGCGCTGTAGACAATTTTGCATCGCCCTAAACCCACGGAAGTGTGCTTTTGGAGTACCTTATGGGCTATTGCTGGGTCATGTGGTCAGTTCGGTAGGAATTGCGACAGACCCCGAGAAGGTCAAAGTTATAGTTGCCATGGGTCCACCACGCACTCCGAAAGAAGTTCATAGCTTTCTGTCTTCGGTTGGTTACTACCGTAGATCATTAACGCCTTAGCAGAAAGAACGTTGCCACTTACAAATTTATTGTCCTTTAGCTGTTCGTTTGTATGGGGTGACCCTTGTAAGGTAGCATTCGAGGATGTGAAACAAGAGCTAGCAAGAGCGCCCGTTTTAAAAGCACCTAAAAGAGGTGAGGTGTTCTATATATTTTCAGCAGCCACCATGTATAGTATCAGCTGCTGTTTAGCCCAAATTTGGGAAGAGAAGTGGTACCACCCGATTGCTTTTGCTAGTCGGAAGCTGGGGGTATCCGAAATCAATTACACCTACATGGAGAAGCTGTGTCTAGCGATGGTCTTTGGGACCAAGAAGTTTAGGCATTACATTCTCTATGAGAAAGTCGTGCTTTATACGAAGGCGGAGGGACTTCGACTATTGATGAATAAGCTACAGCCGCCTGATCGTCTAGCAAAGTGGTTGATCACTTTGCAGGAATTTGATTATGAAATTAAGAGTAAGCCACCAAGGTTGCAAGGCATCGTGGAATGTCTAGTGGACTTTGGGGAGCCGAAAGAATCTGTGGCTGAAGGTAGTGACATGGAGATGATATTTAAAATAGATACGGCATCTATTCCCTCCTGGTATGCTGCAATAACGCATTATTTATCAACGGGAGAGGCGGGATCCGAACTATCTAAGGCTGAGAAAAGGAAAATTAAGCAGCAAGCGTTAAAGTTTGCCTTGATCGCAGGTACATTATATCGGCAAGGGGTTGATGATATCTATCGCCGATGTGTGACGCCTGACGAGGTGCCATTCATTTTGGAAGAGTGCCATGATTCTGCTTGCGGTGGCCATTTTGCTGGACGGCTTACAGCACAAAAGGCTTTAAGAGCAGGTTATTGGTGGCCTGCCATCTTCCAGGATGCGTTTGCGTATGTTAAGCGATGCGATATTTGCCAACGACATGATAGTCGAGAGAATAGGAAACGACCACTCACCCCTATTATGGCGATACTTCCATTTGAGAAGTGGGGAATAGACTTTGTGGGTCCTATTACTCCGTCATCGACTACGCAAAAGAGGTACATCATTGTAGCAACTGACTACTTAACAAAGTGGTCAGAAGCACGTGCAACAAGGAAAGATGATGCTAAAGAAACTGCTAGTTTCCTTTTAGAGCAGATAATATGCAGGTTTGGTCCACCGAAAGAATTAGTGTCAGACCGCGGAACTCATTTCCTGAATAAGGTGATTAAAGGTTTGACAGAGTTGTGGAACATCAAGCATAACAAGACAACCCCATATAATCCGCAAGCCAATGGGCAAGTCGAAAGCACCAACAAGCAGCTTGTGGGCATCCTGTCCAAAATTGTGTCGGAAAAGAAACGGGATTGGGATAAAAAGTTATACGTGGCAGTGTGGGCTTATAATACGACTTTCAAACGAGCCACTGGCCATACCCCGTTCAAGTTAGTATATGGGGAGGAGTGTGTCTTGCCTTTAGAGATTGAGCTGCCGACTATTCGGTTTGCCATCAATCATTCTTTGAGCGATGAAGACGCTCTTTTTGAGCGTTTGACGACACTGGCACATTTAGATGAGCTTAAGTTGCAGAGCTTATTGCACCAAGAAGTGGCGAAGCGCCGAATGAAGAAGCTACACGACCTCAAAGCCAAGAAATACACCTTCAAGAAAGGACAGCTTGTTCTGTATTATGACGCACGACGTGAATTATTCCCAGGCAAGCTAGAACCCAAATGGGATGGGCCCTATAAGATCGTTAGAATAGGAAAGAATAAATCCACAGTTTTGTTAGCTGACCTTGAGGGGATGGAATTTAAAAATAAGGTTAATCTTAATAAGATTAAACCTTATTACTTCTGATTGTACTAATGCTATAACTGCCTTGCAGGTCTAGGCAAGATTGATCAAACATCTGCAAGGGAATCGTGATAGAGGTTGATGGGTCGTCTGATCCCTTATTTAGAACACCCATATTTGGAACAGAGGTATCATCAGGGAAAGCTCATTTGGTGGAGCAAAGGATACAAGGTGATTGAGCAAGAAGGCGGGACATTTATTTGGGAAATCAAGGTCTTCTGCCATCACTGCCTACAAATTTTGACGAGCATCCCTGTTGAATTCAATGATGATGGAGGGATGGAGCCTATAGTCCACCCGTTGAATATGCTGAATTTCGATTACCATAATTACGAGTAGAGTTCAGGATGGCGGGATATGTAAACCCTTTATGGACGTATACCTTGTACTTTGATGGGGCGTCCAGGGGTCCATGCAAAAAAGGAAGCGTAGGAGTTGTCATCCGAGACCCCCGCCGACGCATTGTCATGAAGTTAGCTGCTTATCTCGGGGCGAATTTTACTAATAATATGGCAGAATACAAAGCCCTGATCATGGGTTTGAATATTGCAAAAAAGGGTGGTATCCGCCAGTTGTTGGTGAAAGGGGACTCTCAGTTGGTTTTAAATCAACTCAATGGGACGTACATGGTGCGGAACCCGATCCTTTGTATGTACCATCATACTGCCATAGCCCTGCTAGACGAATTCGATAGAGTGTCTTTTCAGCTGATTCCACGGAATTGGAATCAGTTTGCCGATTCATTGGCTAATCTTGCGTATGAAGAGGACCTCTTCTTTAATTGTGGCCCTTGTCCCGATATATCTATTGATGGTGAGACAGGACCTGGTCGTTTGTGGGGTATGCTTTCTGAACATGCCCTCTTTGGCAGACGATGGTTGATTTGGGTGATGCAGAGGGTAAGCGAGACTCATCTCCCTTTATTATCTCAGACCCACAGACTGATTCGACGACATGTGATGCGCACACCTCTTGCGATATACGCAGGAGGGATAGGTCATAATTTAATGCACCTAGTTTAGGGCTATGCGCCCTTGTTCCCCTGGGAATAGTATGCTTTGATGTCTATCATGGTTGTTTCCAGGAGGATGTTATGCATAGTATTGTTTGATTTCATTAGGCCAAGAGGGCCGATTCAGTTTTGTAGCAAAGTCATGTCTGATTTCATTAGGCCAAGAGGGCCATTTCCCTGTCTAGTGCGGGTGCGTTTAATTGGGTTTTTGTTTTAGTGTTGTGCTGGACAGGTTTTGCGGGTTGTGGAATTTTGTGGAGCCTGGAGGAGCCTTTGCTGCGATGGGAGCTTTTTTTTGGGCCAATCCAGGTGATATTTCTCCTTTACGAGTACCTCTCTTTCCTGTTATATGTGTATTTGTACTTGTTGAGGGGATACTTTTTGTTGGGGACCGGCGACCAAGGCATGAAGTCCCAGGTTTAGGCTACGTATGTTTGAGGGAGGTCGGAGTAGTCATTGCCTCCTGTAAAGACATTGTTAGACATTGAAAGATCTGTTTTAGAAGGAAGCCTAGTGGCTCTGTTCTGCTAGCCTGCTAGGCAGCCGTTCTAGGAGTTCTTGTTAGCAGTGAGGCAGTTAGAGAAGCCTGCTAGGCGATACTAATAATGATGCCAAGAAATCCTGAATATCCTAAAAGATGAATATAAATACGAAGGTGTGTAAAAAGGGGTTCTAACCCCTATCAATGAAAAGAAAAGAAATGAAAATATATAAGCAGTTGATCATCGCCTTGCGAAGGCCTGGTAGGTTCCTAGGGACGAGTCAGACCCGGGGCCGATACCTTGTCTTCCTAGGGGTGGCTTCTTGCTGGAAAAATAATATAAAAACAAGGAAGGTTGGAGCGAAAATAAAAGTGAGCGTTAGAAAAGGATTAAGTGTCGCCTTGCGAGGGCCTGGTAGGTTCTTGGGTGCCGAGACAGGTCCTGAGACCGATGCCCTGTTCTCCTTGGGTCACAACGCTCAGCTCCCTCCTTTTTACATGCCCAAGTCTGTTCATCCAATAAAAATCTTCAAAGAAGACATGTACTGAAAGAAAATATCCTTTGCTCAGGCTATAGGAGTCCTCGCCTTGTAGGAGTTCCTAGTGGTGTTGTCTTTAGTTGGTAAGTAGTTCAGACTACCACTTAGGGCAACCTCTTTGACAGTTCTTTTTCGTTTGGCTGTGTTGGAGCAGCTGGTTAGTGACTTGCTTCGGATCTTCTCTTAGATGATGCTAGGCCTCCTCCTTGTGGATGTTATGCCTTGGTTCTGTCTAGGGGTAGGGGGAGCATTGTGCTGAGGTTTATGATGATAATTGTTTTGTATCAGTTTGATGCTTCTTTGGTTGTTTATGTGCAGATATGTTCGTGGATTCGACGGGCTGAGTCGCCCTATCCCGTGGTCGCCAATGAGAGCGGAATTTAGGTGACGAGAAGTGCTTAAAAATAGCTAAAAATTATGAATATCAAGGGAAAAATATTCACCGTCAAAGGCGGCGGCTCGATCTAAGACGATTTTAAGCGCCAAAGTGCTTTAAAGGCGCCCGAGCGACACTTGGTGATTTTTCATAATTTTTCAGACAGTCGTGCGGGTTGACATAAGCTACTGGCCAATGCGGGATGCTAAGCCGGACGCCCAGGATTTTTCAGAGCTCGATTCCGAGTCCGGACGGGGAAATGGCCAAGAAACCGGTCAAGATACGAAGAGGTGGACCAAAGTTTGGCCAAATGGGCAAGTGACCTTTGGGAGCCCAAGAAATTTTATGCAACATAAAAGATAGCATGAAAACGTGGAGAGAGAGAGGATGAAGGAATCGTGATCAACATGGCGCCGAAAAATGCGCCCCATTGTTGATCAATGGAGCATGGCTGCTGCAAACAACCCCTGCAAGTGATGATTGCCCCTCATTCCCTCCTGTATGCAGACTCTATCGCCGCCCTTCGCCCGTGGAATGATGGCCTGGTTTGAAATCTCTGATTCTAGTCTTTCTCTCTCCTCCCTCTCTCTCTTCTAAGAGGCAGTTCATGTGTGGGAAGGAGCAATGAAGAAAGAATGATGGAGGCTTGTCCGGCATGGACCGGATTGCTACACGGGCTGAGAATGGTGATTTGGGATGTTGCTGGACATGAAGTGTTGCTGTTTTCCAAATCTACAGCCATGGACACAAAACCCGAAACACGCGTTTAAGCGGTAAACTAAAAATTACAAAGGAAATCTAGTGTTTTATGCTTTTGATTGATGGAATGCCGTTCATATGGACTGAGATTTGATTATGTTGCTGATTCTTCTGAGTTCTTACTGTTTATAACCAGAAATTATGAAAAACATGCATTTCATGGCTCGAAATAATGTCAAGAAACCCGAAAACCGTGAAAAATGGGGAAAAACAAGGGTTTTGGGCGTATAAATGGGGAAAACCGTCGATACACATCAACTAATCTTTCAATTTTGTTGCAAATGAACTAAGGGCCACAGCCCACAAACTGGTTTCAATTTTCAGCAATTTAAAAAATACAAGAAAATGAAGAAAATGGGGAAAAATGATAAAAACACCATGAAAAATAGGGGAAAAATACATTTGGGGCTACGAAAAATATAGAAAAATAGGATTTATGTTTGTTGATGTATGGCAAGGCTGGGGCATGAAGTTGTGCTTCAGTTCAGCCTTGTTTATTTGTTTTAGTGCGTGTTCGCTTCCTTTCTCCACATAAAATGACAAGGAAACCCTAAAAGAAATGAATGTAATGATGCACTATCGGCGGGGAAGGGTAGAGTTGTGGAAAAAATGGTTAAATGCCGCTGAGCATGAGGAATAATTTGCTGATTTTATATGCATTGCATCTAGGACGGAATAATAATGATAAAAATTAAACCCTAGTAGCACGAAGATCACTTCGGTGCTAGGTGTTGCAACGAAGCACAAAGCGGTTAGAAAGAAAAGCATGAAAGAGGTGTTTTGCACTTGCACGCTGGTGGTTTTTAAAATGTTTGAGCACTAGGCATCCACCTCTTTGCATGATCATTTAGAGGAAATTAAAAGTATCAGAGTTAGCTCCTGGATATGCATAGCAATTGTTTTCAGTAGGCCTGTGACCCACCGTTGAGAGTGTGAGGTTCCTATGCTGTAGGCTAGTCGTGGGATCCTAAAGGGGAAATTAAGTAAGGACAATGGTACATTCCTGGATACGTTTATTTGGTACCTTGAGTGACGTTTGTGCGAAATGTCTAAATGTTGAGCGGCGCATCGAGGGGCCAATCCCCAAGGTGTAGGAGAGTCGCAGAGGGTTGACGGCATTCAGCCGTAGGAGGAACCCCATGTGTATGTGATTCGAGCCTTTTGGCTATGTGAAAGGGACTCCCTCTGAGGAGCAATATTGGGTTAGGATCAGTTGGACTACAACGTATTACAAACGCAATGTTTAGGAAGGCAGAGATTTTGATAGACGCTCCTGGCCGCGAGGCCGAGGGGGTTGTCTTGCGCATAGTGACGAGGTCCGGCTAGTGCATGAGCCAGTGCCGGCCCGTTTTTAGGTCCATCAGTGGTGCGTCTGCCGGGAGCTGCTTAAAAGTGGCGGTTCTCGAATCTTGGTTGTTTAAGGACCAACTAGCAGTTTATGCCAGAGGATACTGAGCTTGATCCGTTATTTATTGATAAGCATCGTCTAGCAGAAATCCAAAAGCAAGAAAGAGACGAAAGAGCTAGGCGACGTGCTGAAATTTTTAGGAGATATTCCCCTAAGCGTAGCGGTGCTGAACCCTTACGAGGGAGTGGATCTAGTGGTCTTAGGACCCCAAGCAGTAAGTTAGGAGAAGGTGGAAGCTCTAGTGCTCCCCTTCCTTCTATAAGCCAGTCCACGTCAAGTACGGGAGGTGTAACCCCACCGTCCCCTATTCCTAGTACAAATCCAATCCGCGTCATGGCGCAGCCTATTGCAATTCCAGCAGGAACGACGGATTTGCCGGCTCTAGGTTACCCACTACCTATTTTTAATGGGCTAGTTGAGGAAGATGCGGAACTCCACATTAGGGAGTTTCAAAAGCTGATGTTTAACTGTCGCATCCAAGAAGAAGGACATTTAATGATGTTCTTCAACATGACTCTCAAAGGAAGAGCTGCTATATGGTATCATGGTTTAGAAGCCGGAACCATATTGAACATTGATGCATTTTATGGAGCTTTTCGAAGGGAGTTTGCCCCTGAAAGGGGTGGGCAATATTGGTTGCGTGTACTCAACGTGACCCGCCAAGATCCACACGAGGATATTCGTGCTTATGCGAAGAAGATAAAAGAGGTCTTCCGTAAGTTGGACACCTCTATTCCTATCCCCGCAGCTGCCCAATTGCAATATTTCCTACATGGTTTGGACTTTAATATCCAATTGCAGTTGAGTAGTGTTCCCTTGGGGGATATAGATACTGCCATTACACGAGCACAAGAGGTGGAATCCCGACTACAAGCAGCCTATGCTTCTAGAGGCAATTCGAACATGGGTTTAGTATTGGGAAACAATATGGCAATAGCCAATGGCAGTAGTGGCCAAGGGATAGCGATGGCTAACCCTAATGGGAGAGGGAACATGATGCCGAGTGTCCCTTTATTACCCGCTCCCCCTAGCATGTCGATGCCTACGGGCAGCCAAATGGCTCCAAGTGGTGGAGGCCAGGCGGTCAATTCCAATACCATGCCTGTGACTCAACAGCCTGTGCCTAATCGAATTGTTAGGCCGATTGAAAGACACGGTAATGACCAAGGTTATGAGTCGAGTTCTTCCAATGTTCTTGGCGAGGTTAAGGACATGATGAAGCATTATACCGACATGATTACGGAGCAGTATCGACAAATAGCCGTTGATGTCAACTTCCTTAAAAAACAACAAAATTTAATAGGAAGTAGATACCGAGAGGAGGGGGCACCTTCGAGGTTTTGTTGCAAATGGTGTGGTGGGCAGCACTATCCAAGGAATTGCCCAAATGTTAAGTGCGACATTTGTGGAAAATCTGGCCATTTAGCAGCTACTTGCTGGAGTAAGATTAGTTCCCTCCAGCAAGGAAGTCGGCAACCAGGGCCTGTCAATCATCGTGGCCAAGGAAATGATTCCCAGCCAGAAAGTGGGCCTAAACAAATACTTCAACGACCAAAGACTACAGTGGAAGAGCTACCAAGTGGTAGTGGGGTTAGTTTGATTGAGGCTGTACGCGTTAATGATGCTGAAACCTCTAATATACGAGCTGTCCTTACAAGAGGTAAAAAGGGTAGAGAAGCCGACATGGATAAGCCTGTCGACGGAAACCCTAAACAAGGCGACAAAGGAACGCAAGTTTTGGATCCTGCCCTAGAAGGGGGACCTTTGAAGCCCGTAGAAAGTAAAGCCGATAAGGAAGCACCAAAGAAGAAGGTGAAAGTTAAGAAAGAGGCAATAAAGCCAGTTCAGCGACCTAAAGAGCGGATGATTTGGCGTGAAAAGCGAGCTCTATCGAACTATCATGAATTCGATTTGGCGGGCTCTCTTTGCGAAGTCAAACCGGATGTGAACCTTTTGCAGCTTATTAAGCTTTCCCCAGGAGTACGCAAGGAATTTAGAAAGATCCTACGTACCGGGTACATCGTAGAACCTTTGGGTATTGCGCGAGTTGGTGATGACTGGTTTGAGCATGCTGAGAAGCATTGCCCAAGGGTTGCAGCCTATGTCGATGGGATATTAGTAGATTATGCCATTGTCGACACGGGATCATCTGTTAACATTATGAGTTCTGAACTGATGGAAAGGTTGGGTCTTGCGATTCAGAAAGATACTTCCACAATTCTCAGAATGGCAGATGACAGTTTGAGACAGCCGGAAGGCTGCATTACTAAGGTCCATGTCACTGTTGCAAATGTAGAATGCCTGTTGGACTTTAGGGTGATTCGTTTTGCAGGGCGGCCAAGTTACCAAGTATTACTTGGACGACCTTGGATCTTGCAAGCAGATTGCCAAGTGGATATACCCGCCGGTCGACTGTTATTCGGCAGAGGTGCCCAGCGTGTGGTGGTTGATGCTTATCCTGAGTCCCCGCAGAGTGAGAGGGCTCCTCTATCTTCTACAGAATTGGAGACATTAGAAGATTCATCTGTTAGTGAGACATCATCGAGCGATGAGTCCAAAGAGGGATCCACCACGGAGGACATCTATCAGATCACTTTGAACGAGCCGATAGAGGCCCAAGATCGTATAAGAGATGCAGATGTTATCGAGCTAGACCTTGGTACGCTTGATGATTCGCCGCCAATCAAATTAGGCTCTATGCTCAGCTCAGCAGAAAGGGAGGACTATGTGGCCTTGATCCAGGAATTCCGTGATATCTTTGCCTGGAGTTATGATGAGTTGAGAGGCATCCCTCCCAGTCTTGCTGTTCATACAATTCCGTTGAAAGAGGGCAGTCGTCCTGTACGGCAGAAAGTAAGGCGTATGCCTTTCGAATTGAGGGACGGGCTGTTTGAGGAGTTAGAGAAGCTTCGAAAAGCGGGTTTGATTTTTCCTGTGCAACACACGGAATGGTGTTCGCCAGTTGTGATTAGAAAGAAGAAGAATAATCAGATCCGTTTATGTGTAGACTTTAGGGAGCTGAATAAGCAGACAGTTAAGGACTACTACCCATTGCCATTTATTGACCAGATTTTGGATCAATTAGCGGGTAGGGAGATATATTCGTTTATGGATTGCTTTGCAGGATACAACCAAATGGCAATTGTAGAAGAGGACAAGTTGAAAACAACTTTTATCACTGTATTTGGCACTTTTGCTTACCACGTGATGGCCTTTGGTTTATGCAATGCACCTGGTTCGTGGCAACGAACAGCCGATAAGACATTCGGTGACATATCCCCTGACGAGTTGAGGGTGTTTATTGATGACTTAGGGGCCGCCACCGTGAGAGAAAGGCAGTTGATCATTTTGAGAAAATGCTTTGAGCGCTGTAGACAATTTTGCATCGCCCTAAACCCACGGAAGTGTGCTTTTGGAGTACCTTATGGGCTATTGCTGGGTCATGTGGTCAGTTCGGTAGGAATTGCGACAGACCCCGAGAAGGTCAAAGTTATAGTTGCCATGGGTCCACCACGCACTCCGAAAGAAGTTCATAGCTTTCTGTCTTCGGTTGGTTACTACCGTAGATCATTAACGCCTTAGCAGAAAGAACGTTGCCACTTACAAATTTATTGTCCTTTAGCTGTTCGTTTGTATGGGGTGACCCTTGTAAGGTAGCATTCGAGGATGTGAAACAAGAGCTAGCAAGAGCGCCCGTTTTAAAAGCACCTAAAAGAGGTGAGGTGTTCTATATATTTTCAGCAGCCACCATGTATAGTATCAGCTGCTGTTTAGCCCAAATTTGGGAAGAGAAGTGGTACCACCCGATTGCTTTTGCTAGTCGGAAGCTGGGGGTATCCGAAATCAATTACACCTACATGGAGAAGCTGTGTCTAGCGATGGTCTTTGGGACCAAGAAGTTTAGGCATTACATTCTCTATGAGAAAGTCGTGCTTTATACGAAGGCGGAGGGACTTCGACTATTGATGAATAAGCTACAGCCGCCTGATCGTCTAGCAAAGTGGTTGATCACCTTGCAGGAATTTGATTATGAAATTAAGAGTAAGCCACCAAGGTTGCAAGGCATCGTGGAATGTCTAGTGGACTTTGGGGAGCCGAAAGAATCTGTGGCTGAAGGTAGTGACATGGAGATGATATTTAAAATAGATACGGCATCTATTCCCTCCTGGTATGCTGCAATAACGCATTATTTATCAACGGGAGAGGCGGGATCCGAACTATCTAAGGCTGAGAAAAGGAAAATTAAGCAGCAAGCGTTAAAGTTTGCCTTGATCGCAGGTACATTATATCGGCAAGGGGTTGATGATATCTATCGCCGATGTGTGACGCCTGACGAGGTGCCATTCATTTTGGAAGAGTGCCATGATTCTGCTTGCGGTGGCCATTTTGCTGGACGGCTTACAGCACAAAAGGCTTTAAGAGCAGGTTATTGGTGGCCTGCCATCTTCCAGGATGCGTTTGCGTATGTTAAGCGATGCGATATTTGCCAACGACATGATAGTCGAGAGAATAGGAAACGACCACTCACCCCTATTATGGCGATACTTCCATTTGAGAAGTGGGGAATAGACTTTGTGGGTCCTATTACTCCGTCATCGACTACGCAAAAGAGGTACATCATTGTAGCAACTGACTACTTAACAAAGTGGTCAGAAGCACGTGCAACAAGGAAAGATGATGCTAAAGAAACTGCTAGTTTCCTTTTAGAGCAGATAATATGCAGGTTTGGTCCACCGAAAGAATTAGTGTCAGACCGCGGAACTCATTTCCTGAATAAGGTGATTAAAGGTTTGACAGAGTTGTGGAACATCAAGCATAACAAGACAACCCCATATAATCCGCAAGCCAATGGGCAAGTCGAAAGCACCAACAAGCAGCTTGTGGGCATCCTGTCCAAAATTGTGTCGGAAAAGAAACGGGATTGGGATAAAAAGTCATACGTGGCAGTGTGGGCTTATAATACGACTTTCAAACGAGCCACTGGCCATACCCCGTTCAAGTTAGTATATGGGGAGGAGTGTGTCTTGCCTTTAGAGATTGAGCTGCCGACTATTCGGTTTGCCATCAATCATTCTTTGAGCGATGAAGACGCTCTTTTTGAGCGTTTGACGACACTGGCACATTTAGATGAGCTTAAGTTGCAGAGCTTATTGCACCAAGAAGTGGCGAAGCGCCGAATGAAGAAGCTACACGACCTCAAAGCCAAGAAATACACCTTCAAGAAAGGACAGCTTGTTCTGTATTATGACGCACGACGTGAATTATTCCCAGGCAAGCTAGAACCCAAATGGGATGGGCCCTATAAGATCGTTAGAATAGGAAAGAATAAATCCACAGTTTTGTTAGCTGACCTTGAGGGGATGGAATTTAAAAATAAGGTTAATCTTAATAAGATTAAACCTTATTACTTCTGATTGTACTAATGCTATAACTGCCTTGCAGGTCTAGGCAAGATTGATCAAACATCTGCAAGGGAATCGTGATAGAGGTTGATGGGTCGTCTGATCCCTTATTTAGAACACCCATATTTGGAACAGAGGTATCATCAGGGAAAGCTCATTTGGTGGAGCAAAGGATACAAGGTGATTGAGCAAGAAGGCGGGACATTTATTTGGGAAATCAAGGTCTTCTGCCATCACTGCCTACAAATTTTGACGAGCATCCCTGTTGAATTCAATGATGATGGAGGGATGGAGCCTATAGTCCACCCGTTGAATATGCTGAATTTCGATTACCATAATTACGAGTAGAGTTCAGGATGGCGGGATATGTAAACCCTTTATGGACGTATACCTTGTACTTTGATGGGGCGTCCAGGGGTCCATGCAAAAAAGGAAGCGTAGGAGTTGTCATCCGAGACCCCCGCCGACGCATTGTCATGAAGTTAGCTGCTTATCTCGGGGCGAATTTTACTAATAATATGGCAGAATACAAAGCCCTGATCATGGGTTTGAATATTGCAAAAAAGGGTGGTATCCGCCAGTTGTTGGTGAAAGGGGACTCTCAGTTGGTTTTAAATCAACTCAATGGGACGTACATGGTGCGGAACCCGATCCTTTGTATGTACCATCATACTGCCATAGCCCTGCTAGACGAATTCGATAGAGTGTCTTTTCAGCTGATTCCACGGAATTGGAATCAGTTTGCCGATTCATTGGCTAATCTTGCGTATGAAGAGGACCTCTTCTTTAATTGTGGCCCTTGTCCCGATATATCTATTGATGGCGAGACAGGACCTGGTCGTTTGTGGGGTATGCTTTCTGAACATGCCCTCTTTGGCAGACGATGGTTGATTTGGGTGATGCAGAGGGTAAGCGAGACTCATCTCCCTTTATTATCTCAGACCCACAGACTGATTCGACGACATGTGATGCGCACACCTCTTGCGATATACGCAGGAGGGATAGGTCATAATTTAATGCACCTAGTTTAGGGCTATGCGCCCTTGTTCCCCTGGGAATAGTATGCTTTGATGTCTATCATGGTTGTTTCCAGGAGGATGTTATGCATAGTATTGTTTGATTTCATTAGGCCAAGAGGGCCGATTCAGTTTTGTAGCAAAGTCATGTCTGATTTCATTAGGCCAAGAGGGCCATTTCCCTGTCTAGTGCGGGTGCGTTTAATTGGGTTTTTGTTTTAGTGTTGTGCTGGACAGGTTTTGCGGGTTGTGGAATTTTGTGGAGCCTGGAGGAGCCTTTGCTGCGATGGGAGCTTTTTTTTGGGCCAATCCAGGTGATATTTCTCCTTTACGAGTACCTCTCTTTCCTGTTATATGTGTATTTGTACTTGTTGAGGGGATACTTTTTGTTGGGGACCGGCGACCAAGGCATGAAGTCCCAGGTTTAGGCTACGTATGTTTGAGGGAGGTCGGAGTAGTCATTGCCTCCTGTAAAGACATTGTTAGACATTGAAAGATCTGTTTTAGAAGGAAGCCTAGTGGCTCTGTTCTGCTAGCCTGCTAGGCAGCCGTTCTAGGAGTTCTTGTTAGCAGTGAGGCAGTTAGAGAAGCCTGCTAGGCGATACTAATAATGATGCCAAGAAATCCTGAATATCCTAAAAGATGAATATAAATACGAAGGTGTGTAAAAAGGGGTTCTAACCCCTATCAATGAAAAGAAAAGAAATGAAAATATATAAGCAGTTGATCATCGCCTTGCGAAGGCCTGGTAGGTTCCTAGGGACGAGTCAGACCCGGGGCCGATACCTTGTCTTCCTAGGGGTGGCTTCTTGCTGGAAAAATAATATAAAAACAAGGAAGGTTGGAGCGAAAATAAAAGTGAGCGTTAGAAAAGGATTAAGTGTCGCCTTGCGAGGGCCTGGTAGGTTCTTGGGTGCCGAGACAGGTCCTGAGACCGATGCCCTGTTCTCCTTGGGTCACAACGCTCAGCTCCCTCCTTTTTACATGCCCAAGTCTGTTCATCCAATAAAAATCTTCAAAGAAGACATGTACTGAAAGAAAATATCCTTTGCTCAGGCTATAGGAGTCCTCGCCTTGTAGGAGTTCCTAGTGGTGTTGTCTTTAGTTGGTAAGTAGTTCAGACTACCACTTAGGGCAACCTCTTTGACAGTTCTTTTTCGTTTGGCTGTGTTGGAGCAGCTGGTTAGTGACTTGCTTCGGATCTTCTCTTAGATGATGCTAGGCCTCCTCCTTGTGGATGTTATGCCTTGGTTCTGTCTAGGGGTAGGGGGAGCATTGTGCTGAGGTTTATGATGATAATTGTTTTGTATCAGTTTGATGCTTCTTTGGTTGTTTATGTGCAGATATGTTCGTGGATTCGACGGGCTGAGTCGCCCTATCCCGTGGTCGCCAATGAGAGCGGAATTTAGGTGACGAGAAGTGCTTAAAAATAGCTAAAAATTATGAATATCAAGGGAAAAATATTCACCGTCAAAGGCGGCGGCTCGATCTAAGACGATTTTAAGCGCCAAAGTGCTTTAAAGGCGCCCGAGCGACACTTGGTGATTTTTCATAATTTTTCAGACAGTCGTGCGGGTTGACATAAGCTACTGGCCAATGCGGGATGCTAAGCCGGACGCCCAGGATTTTTCAGAGCTCGATTCCGAGTCCGGACGGGGAAATGGCCAAGAAACCGGTCAAGATACGAAGAGGTGGACCAAAGTTTGGCCAAATGGGCAAGTGACCTTTGGGAGCCCAAGAAATTTTATGCAACATAAAAGATAGCATGAAAACGTGGAGAGAGAGAGGATGAAGGAATCGTGATCAACATGGCGCCGAAAAATGCGCCCCATTGTTGATCAATGGAGCATGGCTGCTGCAAACAACCCCTGCAAGTGATGATTGCCCCTCATTCCCTCCTGTATGCAGACTCTATCGCCGCCCTTCGCCCGTGGAATGATGGCCTGGTTTGAAATCTCTGATTCTAGTCTTTCTCTCTCCTCCCTCTCTCTCTTCTAAGAGGCAGTTCATGTGTGGGAAGGAGCAATGAAGAAAGAATGATGGAGGCTTGTCCGGCATGGACCGGATTGCTACACGGGCTGAGAATGGTGATTTGGGATGTTGCTGGACATGAAGTGTTGCTGTTTTCCAAATCTACAGCCATGGACACAAAACCCGAAACACGCGTTTAAGCGGTAAACTAAAAATTACAAAGGAAATCTAGTGTTTTATGCTTTTGATTGATGGAATGCCGTTCATATGGACTGAGATTTGATTATGTTGCTGATTCTTCTGAGTTCTTACTGTTTATAACCAGAAATTATGAAAAACATGCATTTCATGGCTCGAAATAATGTCAAGAAACCCGAAAACCGTGAAAAATGGGGAAAAACAAGGGTTTTGGGCGTATAAATGGGGAAAACCGTCGATACACATCAACTAATCTTTCAATTTTGTTGCAAATGAACTAAGGGCCACAGCCCACAAACTGGTTTCAATTTTCAGAAATTTAAAAAATACAAGAAAATGAAGAAAATGGGGAAAAATGATAAAAACACCATGAAAAATAGGGGAAAAATACATTTGGGGCTACGAAAAATATAGAAAAATAGGATTTATGTTTGTTGATGTATGGCAAGGCTGGGGCATGAAGTTGTGCTTCAGTTCAGCCTTGTTTATTTGTTTTAGTGCGTGTTCGCTTCCTTTCTCCACATAAAATGACAAGGAAACCCTAAAAGAAATGAATGTAATGATGCACTATCGGCGGGGAAGGGTAGAGTTGTGGAAAAAATGGTTAAATGCCGCTGAGCATGAGGAATAATTTGCTGATTTTATATGCATTGCATCTAGGACGGAATAATAATGATAAAAATTAAACCCTAGTAGCACGAAGATCACTTCGGTGCTAGGTGTTGCAACGAAGCACAAAGCGGTTAGAAAGAAAAGCATGAAAGAGGTGTTTTGCACTTGCACGCTGGTGGTTTTTAAAATGTTTGAGCACTAGGCATCCACCTCTTTGCATGATCATTTAGAGGAAATTAAAAGTATCAGAGTTAGCTCCTGGATATGCATAGCAATTGTTTTCAGTAGGCCTGTGACCCACCGTTGAGAGTGTGAGGTTCCTATGCTGTAGGCTAGTCGTGGGATCCTAAAGGGGAAATTAAGTAAGGACAATGGTACATTCCTGGATACGTTTATTTGATACCTTGAGTGACGTTTGTGCGAAATGTCTAAATGTTGAGCGGCGCATCGAGGGGCCAATCCCCAAGGTGTAGGAGAGTCGCAGAGGGTTGACGGCATTCAGCCGTAGGAGGAACCCCATGTGTATGTGATTCGAGCCTTTTGGCTATGTGAAAGGGACTCCCTCTGAGGAGCAATATTGGGTTAGGATCAGTTGGACTACAACGTATTACAAACGCAATGTTTAGGAAGGCAGAGATTTTGATAGACGCTCCTGGCCGCGAGGCCGAGGGGGTTGTCTTGCGCATAGTGACGAGGTCCGGCTAGTGCATGAGCCAGTGCCGGCCCGTTTTTAGGTCCATCAGTGGTGCGTCTGCCGGGAGCTGCTTAAAAGTGGCGGTTCTCGAATCTTGGTTGTTTAAGGACCAACTAGCAGTTTATGCCAGAGGATACTGAGCTTGATCCGTTATTTATTGATAAGCATCGTCTAGCAGAAATCCAAAAGCAAGAAAGAGACGAAAGAGCTAGGCGACGTGCTGAAATTTTTAGGAGATATTCCCCTAAGCGTAGCGGTGCTGAACCCTTACGAGGGAGTGGATCTAGTGGTCTTAGGACCCCAAGCAGTAAGTTAGGAGAAGGTGGAAGCTCTAGTGCTCCCCTTCCTTCTATAAGCCAGTCCACGTCAAGTACGGGAGGTGTAACCCCACCGTCCCCTATTCCTAGTACAAATCCAATCCGCGTCATGGCGCAGCCTATTGCAATTCCAGCAGGAACGACGGATTTGCCGGCTCTAGGTTACCCACTACCTATTTTTAATGGGCTAGTTGAGGAAGATGCGGAACTCCACATTAGGGAGTTTCAAAAGCTGATGTTTAACTGTCGCATCCAAGAAGAAGGACATTTAATGATGTTCTTCAACATGACTCTCAAAGGAAGAGCTGCTATATGGTATCATGGTTTAGAAGCCGGAACCATATTGAACATTGATGCATTTTATGGAGCTTTTCGAAGGGAGTTTGCCCCTGAAAGGGGTGGGCAATATTGGTTGCGTGTACTCAACGTGACCCGCCAAGATCCACACGAGGATATTCGTGCTTATGCGAAGAAGATAAAAGAGGTCTTCCGTAAGTTGGACACCTCTATTCCTATCCCCGCAGCTGCCCAATTGCAATATTTCCTACATGGTTTGGACTTTAATATCCAATTGCAGTTGAGTAGTGTTCCCTTGGGGGATATAGATACTGCCATTACACGAGCACAAGAGGTGGAATCCCGACTACAAGCAGCCTATGCTTCTAGAGGCAATTCGAACATGGGTTTAGTATTGGGAAACAATATGGCAATAGCCAATGGCAGTAGTGGCCAAGGGATAGCGATGGCTAACCCTAATGGGAGAGGGAACATGATGCCGAGTGTCCCTTTATTACCCGCTCCCCCTAGCATGTCGATGCCTACGGGCAGCCAAATGGCTCCAAGTGGTGGAGGCCAGGCGATCAATTCCAATACCATGCCTGTGACTCAACAGCCTGTGCCTAATCGAATTGTTAGGCCGATTGAAAGACACGGTAATGACCAAGGTTATGAGTCGAGTTCTTCCAATGTTCTTGGCGAGGTTAAGGACATGATGAAGCATTATACCGACATGATTACGGAGCAGTATCGACAAATAGCCGTTGATGTCAACTTCCTTAAAAAACAACAAAATTTAATAGGAAGTAGATACCGAGAGGAGGGGGCACCTTCGAGGTTTTGTTGCAAATGGTGTGGTGGGCAGCACTATCCAAGGAATTGCCCAAATGTTAAGTGCGACATTTGTGGAAAATCTGGCCATTTAGCAGCTACTTGCTGGAGTAAGATTAGTTCCCTCCAGCAAGGAAGTCGGCAACCAGGGCCTGTCAATCATCGTGGCCAAGGAAATGATTCCCAGCCAGAAAGTGGGCCTAAACAAATACTTCAACGACCAAAGACTACAGTGGAAGAGCTACCAAGTGGTAGTGGGGTTAGTTTGATTGAGGCTGTACGCGTTAATGATGCTGAAACCTCTAATATACGAGCTGTCCTTACAAGAGGTAAAAAGGGTAGAGAAGCCGACATGGATAAGCCTGTCGACGGAAACCCTAAACAAGGCGACAAAGGAACGCAAGTTTTGGATCCTGCCCTAGAAGGGGGACCTTTGAAGCCCGTAGAAAGTAAAGCCGATAAGGAAGCACCAAAGAAGAAGGTGAAAGTTAAGAAAGAGGCAATAAAGCCAGTTCAGCGACCTAAAGAGCGGATGATTTGGCGTGAAAAGCGAGCTCTATCGAACTATCATGAATTCGATTTGGCGGGCTCTCTTTGCGAAGTCAAACCGGATGTGAACCTTTTGCAGCTTATTAAGCTTTCCCCAGGAGTACGCAAGGAATTTAGAAAGATCCTACGTACCGGGTACATCGTAGAACCTTTGGGTATTGCGCGAGTTGGTGATGACTGGTTTGAGCATGCTGAGAAGCATTGCCCAAGGGTTGCAGCCTATGTCGATGGGATATTAGTAGATTATGCCATTGTCGACACGGGATCATCTGTTAACATTATGAGTTCTGAACTGATGGAAAGGTTGGGTCTTGCGATTCAGAAAGATACTTCCACAATTCTCAGAATGGCAGATGACAGTTTGAGACAGCCGGAAGGCTGCATTACTAAGGTCCATGTCACTGTTGCAAATGTAGAATGCCTGTTGGACTTTAGGGTGATTCGTTTTGCAGGGCGGCCAAGTTACCAAGTATTACTTGGACGACCTTGGATCTTGCAAGCAGATTGCCAAGTGGATATACCCGCCGGTCGACTGTTATTCGGCAGAGGTGCCCAGCGTGTGGTGGTTGATGCTTATCCTGAGTCCCCGCAGAGTGAGAGGGCTCCTCTATCTTCTACAGAATTGGAGACATTAGAAGATTCATCTGTTAGTGAGACATCATCGAGCGATGAGTCCAAAGAGGGATCCACCACGGAGGACATCTATCAGATCACTTTGAACGAGCCGATAGAGGCCCAAGATCGTATAAGAGATGCAGATGTTATCGAGCTAGACCTTGGTACGC
>NW_028230061.1:0-29841 GCF_053477565.2 Lygodium microphyllum | reverse complement strand
GCATTCCCCTTAGTCAAGTGCTGAAAAAGAAGATATTATGGGAAGCCCATGACTCCCCATTCTCAAGACACCCTGGCTATGCAAAAACTCTTAATGCAGTTAGGAAGAGTTACTACTGGAAAAGAATGAAGCATGATGTACTTAGATATGTTATTGAATGCCTAAGTTGCTAGCGGGTGAAAGCTAAGCGTGTCAAAATGCCAGGTAAGCTCCAGCCACTTGACATTCCACAAATGAAATGGGAGTTCATCAGTACGGATTTCGTAGTTGGATTACCTTCTGTTCAAGGAGGGTATAATTCAATCATGGTGATTGAGGATATGTTGACAAAGGTCACTCATCATCCCAATCAAGACCAACTACAAAGCTTTAGATATTACACGATTGTTTGTGAAAGAAATCTTTCGGTTTCATGGATTGCCTAAATGGATCGTTAATGACTGTGACTCTCTGTTTACGTCACATTTCTGGAAAAGCCTATTTGAAGAAATTGGAATCCAACTTTGCTTTAGCATAGCTTACCATCCCTAAACTAATGGTCAAACAGAGTGGGTTAATTAGGTCATTGAAGATACACCGAGAGCTTACTGTTTCAGAGAACCGACAAAGTGCATACATTATTTGCCCTTAGTAGAATTTTCCTACAATGCATCATATCACCAGAGTATTCAAATGACTCCATTTCAAGCATTGTATGGTCAAGATTGTTTGATGCCATTGAATTTCTTTGATCCAACCCTAAAGTTTGGGGCTTCTAAGAAAATGCTAGAAGACATGGATGATCAAGTCAAAACTATCAGACAAGACATCCAAGCTGCCAAAGATCACCAAAAAGCTTACGCTAATCTAGGATAGGAAGAGCGCATCTTCCAAGAGGGAGACATGGTTTTCATTCGTGTATGCCTAAAGAAGAGTTCTCTGTCATTGGGAAAGTTCAAAAAGTTAAGTCTAAGGTATTTTGGACCATATAAGGTTCTCAAATTCCTAGGAGCTAATGCCTACAAATTGCAACTTCTTGATCATGTGAAAGTCCACAATGTATTTCACGTTAGTCTTTTCAAAGCTTGTGTGGCAAATCAAGATCATATTCTTGATGACCAACAAATTATAATGCCTAGTCAAGGAGCCCTTGAACTCTAGCCTGATAAGATCCTAGATGTAAAAGAGAAACCTCTTAGAAAGAGAACCATTCGAGAGTATCTTATCCAGTGGAAAGACCTGAGGAGGATGCTACTTGGATAGAAGAGACAGCTCTAGAAAAACAGTTTTCCTAGTTCTTTTCGAGATGAGGACATCTTGATTTCTCTAAGAAAGAGAGGATGTAATATTCTAGCCATAACACTTCATAAAACAAATTGGGACTTAAAATGTTTTAAAAATTACTCATTGAGTGATCATATAAGTGACCGCATGTAATATCAAATCTTGCATTAAACCAATTCTACAATCTGACACGAGAAGACGCCTCAATGAACCCAACCAACAAAAAAGCAAATACGCCTCATAAATAATATTACGACGGCTTGATTATAATATTTCCTGCATTATATTTGATTTAGCATCCCTGATTCCATTCAATGCATCAAAGATCGCATTGATTTTGCAACGGCAAGTCAAATCGCAAAAGCCTTAATTGGTAAACGAATAATGCACAAGAATGAGCATGATATTGAGTAAGTTAAGTACCAAAGAGTATGGCATGACTTTATAAACTAGATAAGTCATGAGGTAACTTGGCCAAAAACTACTAGATGAAATCATTTTGAAGAAAAAAAGACGTTTTTGAAAAAATAGGCAAAAAATCTTGACGTTTTTTATGCCCATTTGAAGCAAAAGAAGTAAGAAACGCGGTTGATGGAGAAAATGATGCGGTAGGAATTGGCGAAACCCCCGTTACTACAAACTTGATAGAGGTAATATCTCCTCGGTTTGAAAAAAAATATTTTTTTATAAGCTTATCGCATTTTGAAAAAATTGTATATGAACTGTTGCTTAGGAAAATGGCCTAAGTAATATAATAATAAACTATTCAATGAAAAGATTCTTTCACTTGAAAAAGGATTATATGCCTATCATGAAGAAAATATCGCAATTATAGTTTATTTCGTGATATTTATTGTTATTTCATTAATGACGCATGTGATTATAATAACTAAAAAAAGGTAGACGGTGTTAGGTAAGGGAATATTTTATAATTTTTTTTTGAAAATGACTATATCTATTTCATTTTGCTAATGATAAACAGATGCATATGAGTCTTATAATAATTTATAGAAAATCATTTAGATAATATCATGAAATAATCAATGCATTAAATCAATATAAAATTATATAAAAAAAATATACTAGATACACATAAATTAGGTGCGTAGTAATATAATTTGATGTCTGAAATATGAAAGAAAAATTACAGTTATGATTTTTACATTGCTGAGAATAAAGTTTTGAGAAAAACAATTAGCATTGCATTTATGACATAGCTAAATGAAAATTGATCTTCCTAGATAATGTTGAAAGTTCAAAAAATGGTCGGACATCATCGAATAAACCATAGAATATGAGCATAATAAAATAAAATATATTTTCTTATTAAAAACACACACAATAATAATATTAATGGTTATATTAGCGAGAGCGTCAATATCATGAGTCGATCCACATATGAATCAACGAGAAAACCTTACCTAAAATATCGAGAATGTTGAAGCAAAAAAAAAAAAGAAATACTTGATAATCTTGAAACTATCAGTATCAGGAAATTAAATAAATATCAAAAGTCTGTAAGACTTATTGGACATTGATAAGAATTTGTCGATACAAATTCTAATGTCTAAACATACTTGGAAAAGCATTTGAAATCCTCCTAAGTGTGGGTTAGGGTAGGGCAGTGCATGAATTGCCTGCCATAGGTATAAACACCCATATTATCTTTTAGGGCGAAAATATCAAGTTTTCATAAGGATAAAATAAACTTTAGATTCGTGAAATAACTTGCAGATCCAGAAAAAAAAAGTTGCAAGTAGGAAGTGAAACCCTAAGAATAAGGTGGGACCTTAAAAGAGAAACCCTAGAATTAGGTGGGGCTACTTCCTACGCTAAAAACACTTGGTGCTGTTTCTTTTTTTTAAATTTGTGTATGAATTGATGTTTGCACAAGAATGATTAATTGTGCTTATAACAGTTAGATTTGATTGTAAATATATAATTAGGAAAATAAGAGGAAAGATCACGCTATGCCTTCCGCACTGCTAGGCGCGGAACCCTACTCCAAAGAGGATTGTTTTGTACCACCATGAGGAGCTTTGGATTGGCCCCGATGTGAGAGGTCGCTTGGTGAGGAATCCATTAGGCAGGAGGAGGTGGGAGTGCCAAGGGCTCTGGCCGTAAATCTCTCGATCGCTCCTAGGAACTGCCTGACCCTCACGCGAATTAGGATGGGATCATGGAGTCCCTGGTACTAGTGAAGGGACGAAAATCTTGGAGGGTTTGCTTTCTTCTACACAGACAGAAGGGATTTTTCGATGAACCGAGGTTTTATCTTTTGCATAGGTAGAAGGGAAAAAGCATTGTAAAAAACTTTTGCGGAATAATAAATAAATATGTTTTGCCAGAAGATTGTTTTTCTCTGTATTTGTGTTGTGTCGTAAAATTATGCAAAGGAACCTATGATAACGGACTAATTAACAAAGCTAATTTTATATTTTATAACTTAATGTGATAGGTAATTAGAAAACTAAAGAAAACCATTTGTGGGAAGCGGGTGGGCGAGATCCCTGACGGATCCGTCCTAGGGATGGGTGGTCATGGTAAGCTAGGAGCTTCTTTCAAGAGATTGAATGAATCGTTAATGAGGAGAAATTAGGTAGAGCCGAGCATTGATTTACCTAGGGTCGGGTCTTAAAAAATTGATAAATAATTATCTTCAGGAAAAGGTGCAGCGGCTGCGCCAGAACTCCGTTAAGGTTCCCTGAATCCTAACTAGTTGCTGGAAAAAAGTGTTGCACTCCATGAACCAAGGGTAACTATGATCACTCCAATAGGACAAGAAGCCCTTGTGGGACACCTCCGATGGAGCTAGCTGATGCATTAAGACCTCAATTGTCAGATTAGGACCTTGAGCTTGCAGGTTGATCCTCGTGGGAACGGTGGGTACCTTTCGTTATGGGGTGGAATCTAGGAAACCTAGGCGATAGACCCTGTGCAGTCTTGCGAGTGCGGGGCGAAGCCATCTAGGATAGTTCCCCGATGGACCACTAAAACGTGCTACTAGGGAATTCTTAGGTAGGCACGTGACATGCTTGCAACCTAAGTGACTACTATGATCTTTGGGCATATATTCTTCACATTGGTATTCCAACTTTGCTATTCTCAAGTCACCATTGTAATCGGATTAAAACACTATCTCTTCTGCTTGATAGGATATTCCACAATTACATATTTCTCTACTTTGGGATCCAATTCATTACAAAACTCATTAGGAGTATGCACATAAGAAATATATCTAAATACTTTTAAGCGAAATAAATTCGGATTTTAACTTATATACTTCTCCTTGGGTGTCATACCATGTACAACAACTGTAGGTATCATATTTATAATGTATACAAGAATAGCATTCAAGTATTAATGCTTGAGCCACCTCTACAATATACTATTTTTTCTATTTAGCAACTCCATTTTGCTATAGAGTGTACCTAGATGTAAACTATCTTTGAATACCATATTTCTTTAGAAATAAAAAAACCCATTGGAGAAGTACTCTTCCCTTTCATTGGAGCTTAGGCATGTAACATGTAACTCTAGCTCCAAATCTTTAAATTAATTAAAGTGAGTAAATACCTCACATTTCTCACACATAAAATAAACCCATACTTTTAAAATATAATCATCAACAAAAGAAACATAATTCTTGAACCACTCATAGTTGCAATCTTTGTAGGACTCCACATATCAAAATGTATCAACTCAAGTGGCTTCTCGCACACATGCTTTTCATGCAGAAATGCATGCCTTGGTTACTTTCCAAACTGACATGCTATACATACTTTATGCATCTCATCAACTCTAAACTTTGATAAGCTATCCATAATCTGTTTTGAATCCATATATTTTAAATATTATATATTTATATGACCAATCTATTTATGCCAAATTTCAATATCAGTCACAATACTTAAACCTTGTGCAAACATAATACCATCCATTTTGAGGTAGATTTACATCAACAGTAAACAAATTGCCAATATGCTTATCTTTTGTAATTAGCTTCTTGTAATCATTTTCATGGTCCTCTATGTAACAATCATACGATATACATTGAACCTTCAACAACTATTCGGCCATCTGACAAAAAATATTCAATTTCTTAGTTATATTTAGTACATGCAACATATTAACTATGTTATTTTACCGTCATGCATACTCTTTTCCAAAATCAGTGATAGGATGGGTTGTTTCATTTCTTGTCTCCACATAGCCTCCTAGAGAATCTGGTCTATGTATCTCTCCTCTAAACCACTCTCCACATTAAGTCATGTGGTTAGAGATGCCTAAGTCTACATAGCATACATCATTCTTAGCTTAGATGAACCATCAACAGTCATAGTATTCATCAAAACACTGCATAATAAAAAGCTACTCACTTATATTATCATTATTTTTGCAAGAGGAAGCATAATTTACTTGCTGTTTTTTTCCATTTCAAATTTCAGCTTTCTTTTTGAAAAAATTACTAAATACATGGCCATTCTCACCACAATATAAAATTTTTTCTATTATCACTAGAATTTTGATGGTATTTGTTAAAACTTGCACTTGCCTTCATTGCCTCCCTCTTCCTTGAGACTATCCTCTCCCTATTTTTGTTACAACTATATATATCATCTCTCACTTGACTTGGGTCTCACCTATATATACTAACTCTACATCAATATGAATCATTCTTTGGGAGCATGTCTTGTGTATCTCTCTCGTACTCTCTCTCTCTCTCAACATGGTATCAGAGCTATGGATGCGTAGCAACAACAAGGAAGATAAGTTGTTTCATTGTTTATACTTGATTGAATTCTTTGCACAAGTGATGATTTGATACATGAACTTGTTCAAATTAGAAGTATTAGTCAAATTAGAAGTAGCTCTCGTCGTGCTCTCGAATCCTGTCGAAACCGCTCGTCAATCGGAGTTCTGGATCAAAAGTTATGGCAGTTCAGGATTCAAGACAACAATTCTCCTCAAATCTGCGATTCTTTATTTAAATCTGTATTTCTAATTATAGTTCGATAATCCCCAATTATAGTTTATTAATCACTCGTCTTCGTTAATGATGTTGATTACGACAAGCAAACATCTTGCTATTTTTAGCGATGTTTTATTATCGTTCACGTTCTTTGCTCGACCGAAATAGCACTATTCTTATATGCGTCATCTCATCTTGCACGTTACGCCTCTCTATTTCGGGCTTTCTTTTTAGTCACTCAATACTTTTCGTCGTTCTTACGTGCATATCCCTATTTTGATTGTCATGCGTCTCAACTACGCTCGTCTTGATCATGGTTTGCAGATTCTGCGATCTCATCTTATTTGTTTTCTCTCAACATACAGGCATGGCCAACTGCGTAATTGTTAACGGATATCCGTCTGGTCAACGTTCGGTTCCCTTCTTCCAAGGACAAGGCTTTCCTGGGTGGAAAGCAAAGATGATGTTAATTCTTGAACGTGACGAATTATTTGATATTGTTTTGGGCGACCTGTCTTGCCCAGTTCAACCTATTGATGTGATGACTAACAATTCTGTGATTACTGATGGTCCATTATTTGAACAATGGAAAATTGATCATACTGATTGGATTCGTCGTGACAAAGCGGCTCCTCGTTATATATTGTTTGCACTTCCTGACTCACTTATCTTGGATGTCTTTCATCTGGAAACCTCTCATGCTATTTGGGAGTATCTTATCGCAACGTTTGAGAAGAAATCGGTCACCGAAATTTTATATCTCCAAACTTGTTTGAAGAATCTTCAATATAAGGTTGGTACTTCTATGCACTCTCATATCGAGGCTTTTAAAGACATTATCAATCAGCTTGGTGCTGCCGGCCCTCCTGTTGCTAAAAATCAGATTGTTACTCAACTTCTTCATACCATCAAAGATCCTTTATATGACAATATCATCACTATTTTGTCTAATAAGGATGATATCCACTTTGACAAAGCATGTATATCTCTTATTGAATATTCTCAACGTCATGAGCATCATTTGGAAAAATCTGATGCTGTTTTGGTCACTTGCGAACAAAGGGATTTTGATGCTGCTTTTGTTGCTCGCAAGCGTCCCGCTTCACGTTTTTAGCAAGGTGGACACCCTAATCAAGGTAGTAAATCTTCTCGTCTTGCTTATCCTAACCAACATTGTTCTTATTGTGATAAGAAAGGCCATGTGGCTTTTGATTGTTGGGCACATCAATATGATGAGGAGCATGGAGTTACTACAAAGCAATCTCGCTTGTCCAAAAGTTTTCCTCCTTGTGATTATTGTGCACATACAGATATCCATCTCATTGTTGTTATAAACGTAGATATGATGAAGAACGTTCTCGAGCTTATATTGTTCAACAAACTACAACTGATGATGATAATACTCATCAGGAGCATAATTTCGTCCATCATGATATCTCTCCAGAAAAGGTATTTCATGTTCATGATGGTTCTCTATTCATCGTTGATTCAGGTGCCACTGGAAACATAACATACCAATCGCAGTGGCTTCACAATTATCATTCTCTTCCTATCAAGAAGTTTGTTTATCTTGCGGATGATACGACTTGTCAAGTCAAAGGAGTGGGTGATTTATATCTGGGGACTGTTTCATCCACCAGAATATTAAGAGGAGTTCTTCATGTTCCAGATTTGCAAAGAAATCTTCTTTCTGTTGCTCGTCTAGTTGATCTTGGTTTGTTTGTTGGCTTTGATCATAATCAATGTCGTATAGAGAAAGACGGGCATACTATAGCAGTGGCTCCTCGACATGGTAATCTATTTGAGCTATCATTGAACGATGCAGTTGCAAATGTTGTTATTGCCCTTGGAGATGCAGATTGCAAATTATGGCATCAACGATTTGCACACTCCGATTTTGCCAAAATTCTTGATCTTCATCGTCATGGTCTTGTGCAATGTATGGATCTTAAATCTCATCCACGTATGGGAATATGTGAGTACTGTGCACTTGGAAAACACCATCGTTCGCCTTTCCACACTTCTATTTCATCACATTCCTGTGCTCTCTTGGATTTGGATCATACTGATATTTGCGGTCCTTTTCCTGCCTCAAAGTCTCAATATCAATATTTTATAACTTTCATTGATGATTTCTCACGGTACACACATGTCTATCTTCTTCGACATAAGTATGAGGCTTTATCTATATTTAAACAATACAAGATAAGTGTGGAGCTTCAAACTGGATTTTCTATAAAGACGCTTCGCAGTGACAATGGCATGTATCCAATCTATTTGATGACTTTTGTAAGGATCAAGGTATTCATCATGAGTTTACAGTTCCTTATTCTCCTCAGCAAAATGGTGTTGCTGAGCAAAAAAATTGCACTATTCTTAATGCCATAGGTTGCATGCTTATACACTCTGGTTTGTCTCGAAAGTTTTGGACTGAAGCACTTCTAATAGTCGTTTTTATTCAAAATCATCTTCCAACTACTGCACCTGCTGGTAAAATTCCTATAACAATCTGGACAGGGAAGACACCTTCAGTATCTCACTTTCGCGCATTTGGTTGCATTGCTTATATTCATGTGCCAAAGGACACTCGACATAAGTTGGATCCTCCAGGTTTGAAGGTTATTTTTCTTGGTTATTTAGATCATTCCAAACGTTACAAATTTTATGATCCTTCTACTCAAAAGGTTATCATTAGTCGTGATGCTATATTTGATGACAAGTCTATGGGTGGCACATGGTCGTCAGATGTTTTAGATGATACATAGTCCTTGCTTAGTGCATTTCCTTACTTGCTTTGTGATTCTACTAATTCTAATGATCATAAACCTCCTTCACCTCCAAAGAAGATTGATGAAAATTTGGAGATCTATGTCGATCTTCCTATTGAGATAGAGCATGGATTCTATTCTATTGAATATGATGTCTTTGATGATGCTATGTCTGTCCAAGAGAATCCAATATCGTATATGGAAGCTATCAATTCGTCTCAAAGGGATCAATGGCAAGAAGCTATGCAAGCTGAGTACGAATCTTTAATCTCCAAAGGTACATGGATTCTTACTGAACTCCCCCCAAATCGTGTTCCTATCAAATGTAAATGGGTTTATAAAACCAAGACCAAAGCTGATGGCTCATTTGATAAGTTCAAATCAAGACTTGTTGCAAAAGGTTACTCACAGATTGCAGGAGTAGATTATCAAGAAACATTTTCTCCCGTTGTGCGCTCCACAACTGTTCGTATGATTTTGGCTTTTGCAACACTATTTGATCTAGAAATTCACAAAATGGATGTTAAAACGGCTTTTCTCAATGGAGATCTTGAAGAAGAAATCTATATGGAGCAACTTGAAGGTTTTATGATTGCAGGAAAGGAGCATCTTGTATGCCAGCTTCATCGTGCATTATATGGATTGAAGCAAGCCTCTCCTGCTTGGTATATTAAGATTGATCAGTTCCTCACATCTAAAGGTTTTGTTGCATGTTTTGCTGACCCAAATCTTTACATCAAAAGGGAGGACAAATATTTTATTATTCTTGCTCTACATGTTGATGATACTATTCTTGTGTCAAATAATATTGCTTTCTTGGATGCTATGAAGAAGCTTTTATCGACTTCATTTGAAATGGTGGATCTTGGTGAGATACATTCTTGTTTGGGTATTCAAGTTCAACGACATCGACAACAAGGCATTCTTCTTCTTCGCCAGACAAAGTTTATTAATGATATTGTTAAGAAGTTTGGGTTGACAAATGCGCACTCTGCCAACATTCCCATTCTTTCAAGCTCTACCAAGGGTACATCTACAACACGCAATGAAGAATCAGCCATTCATCAACCTTTTGCTAATCTTGTTGGTTGTCTTCAATTTATTGGTTTAAACACAAGACCAGATATTTTATTTGCAGCTAATTTTTTGGGACAGTATCTTTCTTCCCCTTCCACTATTCATTGGAGTGCTGCAAAACGTATTCTTAAGTACCTCAAGGGTACTAAGGAATTTAGTCTTATTTATCGTCGTTGAGAGGATTCTTCTTTATCTTCTTCAACTTCTCTTGACCTTATTGGATATATAGATGCTGATTGGGCAAGTTCACACTTATCCATGTGATCTACAAGTGGGAATTGTTTCTTTGTAAATGGATGTTTGGTTTCTTGGTCCAACAGGAAACAACGATGTGTTGCGGTTTCTACAACTGAGGCCGAATATGTTGCTGCATCATTAGCAGCTCGCGAGCTAGTTTGGCTTCGACAACTACTTGCAGATTTGGGACATCCTTCATCATCTAGTACACCTCTTTGATGCGATAACCAAAGTGCTATTAGTCTTACCAAAGACTATATACAATATAGTAAATCAAAGCACATTGCTATTCATTATCATTATGTTTGACATGAAGTCAAGAAAGGCTCCATTATGGTGGAGCATTGTCCCAATGATCAAATGGTTGCAGACATCTTCACAAAAGCTCTTAGTGAAGCTCGTTTTAGTTCATTAAGACATGCACTTGGTATTGTTCCAAGTTCTTGTCTCACTGATTGAGGCATGTATCATTGTATTCAAGAAAACTTTATAGTAAATCATTTTTCTATCGTAGGTATGTGTTGGGGCTCGGGTTTTTCCCTTGTTCTCCCCAAGGGTTTTTTCACTCGCAGCCAAAGACCTTTGTTTGAGTGGGGATGTTACAACTATATATATCATCTCTCACTTAACTTGGGTCTCACCTATATATACTAACTCTACATCAATATGAATCATTCTTTGGGAGCATGTCTTGTGTATCTCTCTCGTACTCTCTCTCTCTCTCAACAATTTTAATGTATACCATAACTTTGACCATGGTCACCATCTTGGCTTTAGCCCCTGGGGAGTACACCTATAAGAATCATCTATATAATGTGTGTTCAAAGGATATTAAGAAATATCATTTCTTTACATGTTATAAGTCTTAAAATAACCCCTTTTACTTTACTAAACTTATAGATATTTTTAAATTGTATTTAGAACATCCCTTTTGTAGAAATCTTGTAAATTTTACTAAATGTAATACCCTTTCTTTTGAACTCACATGGTACTATCTTTTATATTCTATAAGGCGGATCCCTAGGGCTTTAGCCAATGACCTCTACCTGTACTAGTAGAGTAAAATATATGTTCAGACTTTCTCTTATTTTGATAAGAATAGAAATCTAAGCCAATGTTCTTCTTCTCAAGTATTAGCATGGAAATCAAATCTGTAAAGTCAAAGATATCATCCTTAGTATTCGTAGATGACCTAAAGCTCTTGTATTCATCTCCATGTCTATCTAAACATGTCACACAACATCATCATCATTTTCTACATTGATATATCCAAGAGTTTCTACAATACTCTTGATCTTTAATGCATAGTCATTGATGGAATACTTTTCTCTTTTAACTATATTTAGCTTTGACTTGACTTGTAGCCTTTTGGTATTTGTGCTTACTCAAATAACCTTGCCAGATTCTTCCTAGCAATAGTGGGGTTTCAAATTCTTGCAAATAGCCTACCATATTATTTGTGACACTTTTAGATAGCCAATACATCACTTTACTCTATGTCTGCTCCCAACTCTTTGCAGCTTTTATCTTTGTAGTAACATTTTGCTGAGGGACTTTAGGTACCACTACCATGTCTCTTCCATGTAGTTCCAAATTCCTTTGCCCTTCAAAAATTTTGCCATCCTCAACTTCCATTCATGATAATTATTATTATAATGCTTCTCACTAAAATTTGGTTGAAATTGTTAGATATTTTGAGAAGACAAGCAATCTTTAAAAACCTGCAATTTGTAACCAAGCGCATACTAGGTGCACCACAACCAAAACATGTAGCCTCTTTCATTAACTACAGATTCAACGATGTTGACGATTTATAGATAGAGAGGTGATAGATTTCAAATCTATCACCTCTCTATCTATAAATCGTCAACATCGTTGAATCTGTAGTATATCAAAAACTATTTTTAGTGCTCACGAGCTCATCAAGGTTTCATTGTAATTAGAGATTGTATCCTCACCAACCTTAGGATCCTCATATGGCTATACTATAACACAAATCAAAGAAGATGGAAAAGCTTCTTACCTATTGCTACTTACTTTTATACTATGTTACCTTCACATTAGTCTTTGATTGAGCTCTGTGTAGCTATGGCACTGCTTTGATATAAGGTAAATAGATAAGAGGAAGAAAGATGAAGCAATCATGAGCGTACACACATAATGGACCCGAGCACATAGAAAAGTAGGGCTAAAATATTCTTTTTCTTCTTTATTCTTCTTTCATACAAAAGAAATTAGTATATAACATGATAAAATACTAATATAAAAGTGCTAAAATACATGTTCATGTGGTCACTAATTGTAAGCTCACTAAAGATAGATGAGATGACACAATGAATGTCCCATAACTAAGAATGGACTATGTAGGTGCAATCTAGCTATAGAATCACTGGCATATCCTCCATGTTAGTCACCTAACATGCCACTAAGTAAAGTCCTACCATATCATCAAGGTGTGCAGTGGATGCCAATTCATGTGGATTTGATACTCATTTTTTGTCGACATGGAATACTACATTCCACTCCAAGACCTTGCATACATTGTTAGCTAAATAGTGAGAGGAGTTCCAAACTAGACATGAGAGAATAAAGAGTATTTAAGAAGTTGGATCAAGATTAAGGAGAAACTTCTTTGTAAAGATGGGTTGGATTACAAAAATATTCATACTTACATGATCACAAATTCAAATTTATTTGAAAAGCTTCAGTGATATGACAAGCTCATTCATTTATTATTATTTTGGTGATACGTCAAAAACACTCTCAGGAATAAATGATTTTATGAATCATAATTTTCTCTTTTTCAAAGAATTTTATAAAATAAAATTGATATGTATAGAGTTTGCTAAGGTGAAAGGGTAGACTCACTTTCATACAAGCACATCTAACCCTTAGAATAGACAATCACTACCACTTGGTGGCTAAGAGGTGTATATATGAAAATGACATAGTCCTTTTTTCTCGATTAACTCTACATGTATCTTCAACTCTCTTCTATTAATTTTTTTGAAGAGAGAAAAGATGTCATTCATAAATTTATTTATTCTTGAGAGCTTATTCAAAGCATCACTAGAATAATTATAAATAGATGGGCCTAGTAATGTCTCTCAAAATTTCTAAACTACATGTCATGAGTTCATGATTATCTAAGATCTATTTTAATACTATTCTCAGTGATACCAACAATTCATAATATCTCAAATATGGAGACAAAGAAGAGGCAATGAAAAATGGGTAAGTACCTCCATAAAGTATTGATAAAAAAATAATTAAACAAAAAAACATATAAGCAATATAGCAATCCATATGTGAATGCTATTACTTGTCAATTCAACATACATTACTCATTTTTTAGAAAATTTAAAAATATTGTAATAAAATATTGTAATATTTTTTTCACTTTTAATGAATACATAATGTATGTGATATAAAAGAATTATAAAAAAGGTTAGTAAACACATAATAATGATTTGAACATTAATAGCAAGATAAGACTCTATACATTGATAGTTTCTATACTACACAAACATGTATAGACACATATGCATATATTGTGTATCTATACTTATATTCTTAATTCAGATAAGTAATGAATCAATAATTTAGACATATAACTTACAATAAATGACCATAACATTAAATCACATGTTTAGACTAATGATAAGAAGATTTTAATGAACTAATTTAACCAAATTAGGGATAATATAGTCAAAGTAGCCTCTAACAATAATTAAATTGGCCTAAGCTAGGATGCTAGCCCACTAAAAATAAGTTCACATATGTTTACTTGCTATTGCCTTACCAAATGCTTTATATCTAGGATACCTATGGCCCTTGAAAAGGCAAAATATCTAAGATATAACTTTGTGATTGCCTCAATGTTTATTTAAAACAAGAGCCAAGACTAACAAATAATTAAGGATTACATATTGCTCTCACTAGCGTAAGTAACTTGATCTTATTCACCCATATTTTGGTTCATTGTATTTAATTATCCCTATATAAAGAATAGAACCTAGCTCATTGAAGGATTCTCAAAACGATCCACTCAATACATGAGACACTCTTGGGGTTATTGTGTAAGAGAGTTCTTTACCCAAGAAGGATGCACTCTCGCAAGAGACTCGCCTCAAAGCTAGAAAAATAAGAAGTGCAGTCAAGGTCCTCTATATATAGTGCATCTTCTAGGGGTTTAAGCATGCTAGGTTTTCTCCATACCTAGCGAGTCCACTAAGCTACCGATTCACAACCCATCAAGCCTATGAGATACAAAAACTCTCTTTGGATTAACTAGCATAGCAAAGTTTACTCAGTTAATGTTATTGATATAAAGTCATAGAGTTAATGACATGTTATTATTATGATATCACAAAAATATAATCAGTCGAATCCCTGGTTGGCTATAGTAAAACCTCAATCAAGATCTTTCTAAGAATATGAATTGGTAGATATCTTAGCTTGTTATGAAACATTCCTTGATATACAATAAAATTTATCTGTTGCATGTAACCACCACTTATCACTTCTAATGAGCTGGTTGCCCATCAAGGAGGACATGGCAAATATTTGATAACCTTGATTGAGGTATGTACTATTTTTTAAAAAATTTTAAAAGACCTTGATCAAGGTGTATAATATTATTTCTTATATATGTTGAGACCTTGATCAAGGTATATTATTATTTATTATATAACTTATGACTTTGATTGATATATATTTATCCTCGATCGAGGGATATAAAACCTCTAGCAAGGTATGTAATATAATTTATAACAGTTATTAAGACCTTGATCAAGATGTATAATATAATTTCAAATCATTGTTATGGCCTCAATCAAGGTCAATATGAGTGATGGTGTTGCATCATGATGATCTTCATTTTCATGCATATATGGTAGTGAATTGACCATGAACATAGTCTTTACCGTTTACATGGGAGTACATTTCCATGTTATCTCACTAATGCGGAAGAACTTTTCCACGTCTTCTCTTTTACATGATTGCCACATACCTTGATTGAGGTTGCTAGTGTGGCATGTCCATGGGAGCACACTCAAGGTAGTTGTCCAATTCATGAACTAACATGACATATGCAAATACCATGATTGAGGTATGGCTCAAGCATGTCCAAAGGAATAGGATTTTGACATATGTAAGCTATGATCTATCTCTTAGCACCTTGAGGTATGGCTCAGGGATGCCCAAAGGAATAAATTTTTTGACATATGTAAGCCATTCTCTCATTCAATTATAGCGTGTGTCCTAAAAACATAAAGATGGTCCAAAGTGAAGACCTTTTCCTTGCTACCATCCATGCAAGTTTGTATATAGGGTGTAGGGGAGTGTGTATGGGGGTGAAGCATGTTAGGTATATACATTATTTATTTAGGGTGTGTGTATAAATGGTGGGGAGGGTATATGTGGGTGGAAGGGAGGTGCAAGAGTGTGGGAATGAGGGAGTGTGTGTGAATTTGGACCAAGTATATGTTTGTATGCAAAGGGAGTGTGTCTATTTTTGAGAATGAGTAGACATATTTGTAGTGTGGTCTTGCCGCATATGCGAACCTGCCTATGCCCTATATTGTGACTTGTACTCGTGGCTATATGACTAGCTTGCGACCTAATGACTACTATGCTCTTTGTGCCTAAGTACTGATTTGCCGAATTTGGTGACCTTGCATGACTAGTTGCATGGAGGCTTAATGAGGGTTGATATGGTTGATCAACACAAGGCGACAAAGTACACCATGTTCAAAGACAAGACTAGATGACTCAAATAGTGGCATGTGTGGGTAGAAGGCTCGGGAAAGTTGCTATATGTATATCATCTACATCACGTGCATTCAAGGCCTATTTATAAATATCCTTATCTGTGAATTTTTTGTGAATAAAATATAACCCTTTTCTATTCAATCTATAGATAACACCTTTATATTATACCATTTCGTATGTAAAAAATGTATAAAAATGGTATTATAAAAATACCTTATTTTGAACCCATGTGATGCACACATATATTTATGAGGAACTTACCCGAGGTAGAAGGGAGGTGTAAGAGGGCGGGAACGAGTGAGTGTAGGTGAGTTTGGACCAAGTATATGTTCATATGTGAAGGGGGGTGTTTGTTTTTGAGAATGAGTGGAGGTGTTTGCAATTTAGCCTTGTCGCATACGTGAACATGCCCTATGCCCTATATTGTGACTTGTACTTGTAGTGGGAGCTCACACTCGACTGCCAAGACCCATGGACCACTTATTGTTCAAGTGTTTCAAGCAAGATCTAATGGTTATCTCTCACCTAGCTAACACGCTTGCGATCCTACGGGTGTAATGAGCTTACCTTAATGCCCGAATGAGTGGCCTCCTCCCTCAAGCACTTTGATAGCTCCATGATCTTAGATGCAAACTCAAGCAACCTCAAGCCTCCTCCCTCAAGCTCCATCCTCCATGGCCGCATGTGAGACAAGAGAAAAGAAGAGAAGAGAAGAGAAGAAGAGAGGAGAAGATTGAGAGCTTCTCCTCCCCGGTCCCTTACCCTCACACACTCACTCCCTCACACTCCCTATCTCAACACAAGCATACACAAGCAAGAAGGAGAGAAGAAGAGAGGAAGAAGAAGCCACTTTAGCCATACACCAAAGAATGAGCTTCTCATTTACTTTTTGAGTTTATATATAAGTCCTAAATCCCTTAGGCACCTATCCCCTTTTTTACATGACTGGGCATATTGCCAAGGTCCTGTTTCCCTATTCCCTTCTAGTTGCCTTATCCCTTCACCTATGCTCATCTAGATTTTACAATTTGTACAAGAGGGAGGACGGTGTTCTTTTACAAAATTTTGGTGATGCCTTTGCCTTTTAAAATGCACCTTTAACTTTGACTTGACTATTTGCGCTTTTGGCCTTTTCTCTCTTATTCATTTGTCGGGCTGCCTTATGCATTATTCTAAATTTTTGAGTTTTATTTTTCTATCTTGCATCAGGGTTGACATTACCCCCTCCTAGTCGAGTGCCAATCCCATGGCACTTACGGGTCCTTGTTGATTAGGGCATGATGATTTGAAGGGTGGTCATGTGATTTGATGATGGCAGGGCCTCCGATGTTGCTGGTTGGTAGCATTCAAATGTATCTATAAAGATAAGAAAAGTGCATTGCCTAGGGGGTGTGTCTACCTTACTGTGTGGTGCATTGTGCTTGTGGTAGTGGAACTGGGAATTGGGTCAATGTTGTCCCAAACTTGAGGACCTAGTTCGTACGGGAGGGAGATGCGGTGGGTGCAGCTTAGGGAGACAAGTCTAACCATAGGTGAGGGTGACCTCCCCAGGTATATCCTACCCTTGATGTGCCCTAAGTGTGAAGTGGGGAATGAAAATGGGCTAAGGGGTTACGACTGATTGAAGCCATTGGATGCACCTAACTTGAGGACCCCTAGTAGGTGCAATGACTGTGGCACTCATAAGTTTCTTAAATTTTCTTGTGATTTTCTTCTTTGTTCTCTTGTTCTTTACTTTTTCTCTTTTCTCTTTCTTTTGCTATATTTCTTCTTATTTTTTCTCTTTTTCTTTTTTTGATCATAACAACAAGGAGCTAATCTTCATCGTCATGGTCATGAGAGGGAGAAGTGGGGGGTTTAAGAAGAGACTTACTAAGAAAGATTTTCCCTTGCATATATCCTTTTAGGCTCGTTCGAACATTGATAGGAGTTGTGGACAAAAATGGGTGGTTGCAGCTAGAGAAGCGATTGTCGTTCATGTCCTCTAAGAGGGCTATGCAAAAAGATGGTAAGAGGGAAGTATGCATCATTAGCATGGCCGTTGCACAGCTATCTATGCCAGCATTGATTTAAAAAAATAGTGGCGGCAAGTAGTATTCCTACGGGTGCCTTAATAATACTTTAAGGAGCCTAAGGTAATTACAAGTTGTGAGAGGAAAGTGGGGTTCGGGCAAGAGCTGAATTCAATGAGAAAATGGTCAATAGAGGCATATAAGTCATGCTCAGAAAAGGTGAGTGCTTCCTCCGGCTTAGTGGAACTGGCATTATAGATTTTTGGAAAGTCATATCAGCCATGGACATTTGGATTGAATTCCATTCCTATCCTTCTAGGATATGGCATATAAGTGGGGTTATTCCTCTCAAAGGGTAGGGTGTTGCAAAACAACATCCATGCATCCATGTTTCCATCCCAGATTTTCCTTCTCTACCTTGGATGGCACTCATAGCCTTTTATTGTTCTAGGCACCTCGATGAACTTGTTTTCCCAGTAGTCATTAGGAGCCTCTACTCCCTATAAGGTAGGATTCTTCTCTCTTTCGGCAACCCACATGTCTTCCCGCCTTCTTCGTCCTTCATTAATCACCTCTTCCACCACCTTGGTTGATAGCACTTTGCTCAATGTAGTGGGGAATCAAAAATTAAAGTCAAAGGGTTCGCGACCATTCTCCTTCTGCTCCCATACTATGAGCTCTACATTCCAGTCTACTGGGAAACAATATTCTCTTGGAGGGATGGGCACTTTTGGGGCCACTACTAGTTGATCTCGTAGACTCCTCTATGCCTAGTCCAGTTTGTTCATTCTCCTCTTTTGATCTCTGCCTTCCTTTCTGTAGTGGTGTCTACCTCTTGATGTACTTCTGGCCGTGGAGAGGGAGGTTATGGGACTAACTCCTTGTCTTTTTGCCCCATTTCAAAGCTTGTTCCTGCTTCTTTAGTGAGCCTTTGCATCTCCTCTCCCATGTGTTCTTGTGGCTCTCCTTCCTTGAGCCCTAGAAAGTCCACTTCTTGGACCGTCAAGCCTGCCTTTAGCAAGTAGTTTCTTTGATCCTGTAGGCTCTGGCTAGTTCTTGCTGCTTGTGGTTGGATGTGTAGCATGTGTCTTAGAGCCCTGTGGGTGGTCTTTAGCTTTCTCCTTAGTGACTCAATGTCCTCCTCTTTTGATTGTGTGGTGTCCAAGAGAGTATTGAGAAGGTGCGTTGTTAGGCTTCCAAGCTTATTTATGCGACCTCTGCCATGTTTTCTACTAACACCTTATCACCTTTTGCAAGGGCTAGTCAGCTCGCTAAGTCTCTTACTCTTCTTTCAATCCTACCCACCCATTCATTTGCTCTTCTTTTCATCTCTTCTAAGCTTTCACTATGCATTTGAGCTAAGGCTCTTATTCTCTACTCTTGTTCCTCGATTTCTCTTTCTAGTCTCTTTTTCTCTTCTAGTTCTACAACCACCCTCTTCTCCAAATTTTCCATATTTTCTTGATATCTTTGGGCCCTCTCTTTTTCTCTAGCTGTGAACTCCTCCATGGCATTCTAGGCTCTTTTCATCTGTCCTTACAACTCTTCTTGCTGTAGGATCAAGAGCTTGTACTCCCTTTGAAGTCCCACTAGCTCCCGATTCTCATCTTCAAGCCTCTTTCACTAGCTTTCCTCTTACTCTTCCTTAGCCCTGAGCTTTGCCTTTAGCTCACTTATTTCTCTTTGATAACCGGTCACTTGGCGGGTTCTCTCAAGCTATAAGGCCACTAGTACGATATTATCCACTTCTAACTTGGTGACAACAATCTTCTTTTCCTCCTTCACTCTTTCTAACTATGAAAGGAGTTCTTTGAAATAATCATCATAATTCATAGACGACGATAGTGCTATAGGGATAGTCGTTGTGGATGCTTCTACCTTCTGTCTCTTGGGATATTGTCTTGACTCCACATCTACAGAGTTGTCGGTCTCTTTGTTCATGTCACTGGGGTTCCTCCACTTGCATCTTGAGCTATGTCTTTATTGACCACCAAGAACTGGACCCACGCCATAGGGTCATTGGCATCTACTATAGTTGAAGTGCTTTCAGTGGGTGTAGAGAGATTGGGGTGGTAGGCACTAGGACATGTGGAATAGGATCAATCAAACCCTTGCCTTTTGCTAATTGGGGGTGGCATGATTTCTAGCACTTGGGAACTTGTCCTCGAGCCTTCTTCTCTATGTGGGCTCATGGCATCCAACTCCTCCTCTCTAGAGGGATTCTGTTGACATGTAGATGGGCCTGGCTATGTCCTCTTCTTCTCTCCTTCTAAGCTCCTTAGCCTCTTCATTTGCCTTTCTCTTTCTCTCTTCTTTTCCGTTCTTGGATTCCCCTTGGGCCTTGAGAGGTAGTCAACTTTTTCTTTCTTCCTTCGCTCTTCTTCCACATTCCTTTGGGGGGTTTTCTTCTTGGAATTTTTGGCCCCTAGACCATGTTTCATGTTCTCCTTCTTTGTCACTCACACTTCTCTCACTGGACTATTCTTGCTCTTGGTGGGCATGTGACCTATCTCATTTCTCATCAGCTCCTTCATCGCCTTCTTGTGCTTCCCCCAATACCTCCTTAATGATGGCAGTCAAGACCCCACCAAATCATATGGCCTTAGATGACGACTTCTTTCTTGCCTTGGAGGCTGAGGACTCTCCACTTGCGAATCTTCCACATGTAGTTAGTGCCTTTGATGAGGTCTCAATTGTCTTCTACAAAGCCGTTAAAGTTCACTTCATCTATAGATTTGGCTACAATGCTTTCTAGTATCGGCACATTGATCTTGCTCATCAGTGTGTTGTACCTTTGGATGGAAAACAAGGCATGCACCATCTTGGCTTATAGTAGGACTTATGGGTCGATGATATCAGTTAAGTTGATGCCATCATTAGTGTGGACAAGCACTTTGACTATTCCCAACATGTTGTATACGTCCCTTTTCAATCGTCTTTCAAGTTTGTCGACCAGGCCCAACGCTCTCTCCACCAGCTCTGAGGTTAGCTCAACTTCTACTTAGTGGATGGCCTCTCCTTGCCGCACAATCATGGTGCCATGGTTCCTGTTGAAAGTATGGAGAAACTCCGCACACTTTTCATAATCCACAGCTTGCCTGACTTTCTCTAGGTACTTCTACAAATTGCATTGATTCACAATCTACTTTATGGCCTGCTCTTCCATGACTACATCTACCAAATTTAGGATGTGCCTAAACTTGAGATGGTTGTAGGTCCTCGTCTCCATTGAGAGGCCATACTTTTCTTTCTCTTTCTTTGAGAAAGGTTTTCTCATGTCCTGCCATTTTAGGTGCGTGTCATGAAGCAAGGGCTCACCATTGGTGTTCTTTATATAATTTTTTGTAGAAAGACACATATGAAATGGAAAAAATGCTTATGAAAAATTGAAATGCTTAAATACAGAAAGTAAATTTTCCTTCAAACAGTCCATGCATTCCTCCAAAAATTTATGACACTTTTCCTCAATCATAAGTGGATTTGTATCCATTCTTTTCTAATTTTGGATGTTGATTGAGGTTTAGGGTTTGTTTTTATGTTCCACACCCTCCCTTGGAAAGGAGAATAATCCTTCCTAGGATTAGAGGTTGAAGGGTTAAGGCCATTCAATGCATGCTCATGGTGTTTTATGTTCAGATGAGCCAAGCATAGAAGTTCACATTGTACTTCGTGTGAGCATAGTGGTCCATGTTGACAAATCGGATGCTTACATGGGTGAGGTAAGCAAGGACATCTGTCATTAGGAAGTCACCAAAGTCTATTCGACTGGCAATGTGTAACTCTTCCTCCTCAACATGCGATCTAGATAGGGGTGGGTCATGATGTGCTCTTTGAGGGGTCAGTTACATAAGTTGAGTCATACTTTGAGGTTTTGATGGCATGTCTCATACCATTTTTGCAAGAAAGAGGAGTTGTTGTTGATAGTAAGCTATTTCAACTCTTCAATTTCCTGGTCTATGGTTGCCGTGCTCTTGTCATATGAGGTGACCGTGCTCTTGTCATATGAGGTGATGAGTTGGAGTTCGTGCTCTTCAATTTTCTGGTCTATGGTGGGGACTGTGCTCTTGTCATATGAGGTGATGAGTCAGAGTTCGTGTGCTTGCTCACGGGAAATCTCAGTGGAAATCAACTCCTCAGATACCTAGGGAGCCTTAACATATATGAATTTTGATTCTTTCTAAGAGCAAGGTAGTGTACATACCTTCGTGGCCAAAGTCTCTTCTAAAAGGTCTAGGTCTAGTTAGTCATAGATTTTAGCAGGTGTAGTAAATGTAGCGTCCAAGTGTCAAAGGCAAGTAACCAAGTCATCTCTCCATATTGTCAGCTAAGTCCAAGGCTAAGGTAAGAATTGATTGCCACTCATAAGAGGGTTTTGGGCCTATGGGAGGTTGAGGTTTGATTGGGCTAGATAGGTTTGTAGTTGAGGTTGGTGATTTTGGTTGCTTTTGAGGAAGTGGGGCACTCACTTGTGCATTAGGCACATGGGTTGCAATGTAGATGTTGTGCTGCTAGATGCTTGTGAGGCCTTAGGGACACTAGAAATGCTAGGTTGAGGTGGTTTGGAGACATCAAGCTGCAGTTTTGGTCGATAGACTTGTTGAGGATTCGCAAGAATAATGGGTTTGGGCTCTATGGGCTTCACAACTTGAGTTGTTTGGGATTTTGATTTATGATCTATCTTGCGGGCTTGTGTGAGAAAGCTCAAGGGTTGCACTTGAGTAGTGCGCTTGGCAGTCTTGGATTTGGGCACCCATATCCAACTATTGCCCTCATAATAGCCTTGTGCTTGCAATAAGATCTTGAGGACCTAGCATGGCTTGACCATTCATTGATGCCTATAGTTTCTTTTCCGCCTCCTAGGTTTCAAGAGTGAATTCTTAGCCTTGTGAGGTCATGTTTGGTTGCTTCTTGGTAGCGATCCTTGATGTTTAGGCACCCAATTGAACTTGGGTTCATGTGATTTGGCTTTTGCCTCCGTGGTTTGCTAATGTTGAGGCTTGGTGGGTTGTGACAAGTCTCGACCCCCTCCTTAGACTTGGTGGTGGGTTTCTCTATTGGTGGCTTCGCATGCTTTGATGGAGCCACATTGTACTTGGCTGAAAGTTATCAAGATGCATACATTGCCGATGGCAAGGTGAATGCGGTGTGACTCGTAGTGGACATTGAAATAATGGGCCTATTTTTTAAAGGTGCATCCTAGCATTGATTCCTTATTGACATCTTTTGTGTTTAGTACCACAAAAAGATTATGGACATGCTCTCAGACTCGATAGAGGATGCGACTTTGCACTTTCCCCAAAGTGCAGGTGCTATGCATCTAGGAGGTATTGTCTGATACCCTTTACCATTTTATGCTTCATGCAAATTGTGAATGTCCATGTGCTCAAACAATTAAGAAAATCAGCATTTGTGCACATGTGGAAAACATCTCTTTCAATGATTTTGACTATCGCTCGTATGCGGCGTTGCATGAACTTAGCACCGAGGAGCCCTCGTGCTACTAGGTTCTTAATTTTTAATTATCGACCAACCTAAATGGTATGCATAAAAACCATCAAGCTTTTCATCATTTCATTCATCATTTAAACACCTTTTATACACTCTACCCCCTCACCCGTTTAGGTTGTGCATTATTGATCGGTTTAGGGTTCATTTTCCACTTTTTTTTTTGTTGTATAAAGACAATAAACACTCACTAAAACATAAAGGTAGGGCTGAACTGGGGTTAAACCTCATACTTGAGACCCCCATACATACACAAACATGAATCTTATTTTCCCTTAATTTTCGGCACTCAAAATCCATTTTTCCCTTATTTTTACCCATTTTCCTATTTTTCTTGTATTTTTCGTAATATTAAATAAATGAAAATACAAAATGAGTTGTGGGCTGTGGCCCTTAGGTTCATTTGCAGCAAAAACACAAATTTAGTTGGTGTGTCTTATTATATTTTCTATTTATATATCAAAAACACCCAATTTCTCCATATTTCGCGTGTTTTTACGGGTTTTACACCATTAATTTCAATCATAACACTTATGATTTTCTGATTTTCTGAGCATAAACTGATCAAATTCATAGCAAGCAACATCATAATGCATAATCATCCCATGGGAACAAATATTCATGAAGAAAATCACATAAAACATCAATTTCCTTTGTAAAAATGAGATTACCGTTCTTTGCGGGTTGCGGGTTTTTATTTGCCATATCTCGGGACTGATTTCCAGCGGCCATTAATGCTCATGACAGTCCACAATCAGCAATCTTCATTCCTGTTGAACCACGGAGCAATCCGGTCTTCATTGGACAAGCATTCGTCATCCATTCTTCTTCTTCTTCTTCACCACATGAATCTGCCCTTAAAGGAGAGAGAGGGAGGAGAGAGAAAGACTGAAATCAAAGATTTCCATTGAGGCCACCATTTGACGGGCGAAGACAGGTGATAAGACCAGCCAAGAGAGGGAAGATCAGCCCCATGATCGATTGTATGGCCGGTTGCTTTCAGCCTGCATACTCCATCTCCATCATGAGAGGGCGCAAAAAATGGCTACCATGTTGCTCCACGTTTTTTCTTCATCCCTCATTCTCTCTCCACATTTTTTGCTTCATAAGGTGCATAAAATTTTGGGGGGGGGGGGGGGGGGGGGGGGGGGTCCAAACTCAAAAGGCATGCCCAATTTTGGCCTCCCAAGTGTCCACCTTTTCATATCTTGACCATTTTGTGGCCATTTCCCCGTCCGGACTCCGAATTGAGCTTTGAAAAAGCTTGGGCGTCCGGCTCGGTATCCCACATTGGCCAGTAACTCTTGTCAATCTGCACGCCAGTCTGACAAATTATGAAAAATCAACAAGTGTCGCTCGGGCGCCTTTAAAGCACTTTGACGCTTAAAATCGTCCTAGATCGAGCCGCCACCTTCGACGTTGAATATTTTTCCCTTGATATTCGTAATTTTTAGCTACTTTTAAGCACTTCTTGGCATCAAAATTCTGCTCTCAATTAATGTTTCATGAGTAGAAGGATTGTAGCATTTGTATGCTTTCCTATCTTGTGCATACCCAATAAATATGGCCTTTTCTGCCTTTGGATCAAGCTTCTTCCTCTTTTCATCTGGAACATGTACATATGCTAAGCGAGATGGCTAATGTTTTACTTTATCCCATAAAGCCTGTCATGAGGAGTCACCTCATGTGTCCCTACTGTTGTTGGCTTTATCCCATAAAGCCTCTCATGAGGAGTCACCTCATGTGTCCCTACTGTTGTTGGCTTTATCCCATAAAGCCTCTCATGAGGAGTCACCTCATGTGTCCCTACTGTTGTTGTATGATTCATGACATACACTGCAGTCATTACAACCTCTGCCCAATATGCATTTGGTAGGCTTTTCTCATTCAACATGGCTCTTGCTGACTCCATGATCACCCTGTTTTTCATTTCTACCACACCATTTTATTGTGGTATGTACCTACATGTCAATTTCCTTTTAATCCCATGGGTTGCTAAGAAGTGATCAAAGTCTTTAGAGACATATTCTCCACCACTATCAGATCTCAAGCATAAGATATAGCAATCCAATTCTTTCTCCACATGTCTCTTGAAGTCCTAAAAAGCATCATCTATGAATGACACATAGTAACATGATCCCCCAAGAGATGCAATTTGTGAGGGTCCCCATACATCAGAATGTACAAGCTGTAATGGTCTAGTAGTAGTGCTTACATGCCTCATAAATGCAAGCCTTGATTGCTTCCCAAATTGACAAGACTGACATACATGTCCCAATTCCACATACTTGAACTTAGGGATTCCAAGTACAACTTGCTTATGCTGCATATTTTTCAGCTTTTGAACATTTACATGACCAATCCTTTTATGCAATATCTCAATGACACTTATTGTAGCATTGTCATGTGAGTACATAGTAGCATTAAATGCTAGAATTTTTGTATGCAATGTAAACATCTTGCCATTTCTTTTGCCTTTAGAAATGAGTTTGCATCCTTGACCATACTCTTCAGTGTAGCATCCATCTCTATTGAATCTAACTTGTAGATTCTGTTCAGCCATTTGTCCCACAGAAAGCAAGTTTTTGGTTATGAAGGGTACATGTAACACATCATAGAGACTCTTTTTCCTATCACTATGCATCATCAAGGGAACAGTACATGTATGCATAATGTCATGATGCGTATCATCCCTTGTGCAAACATATCCATGAGCACCTTCTACCAATGTTTCAAACCACTCTCAATGAGGAGTCATGTGGTTAGATGCCCCTGAGTCTATATACCATACTTCATCCGCTTTACCTTGTGTAGGCAACTCTTTCGTCACATGTTACACAGCAAACAACATGCCATCCTCCTGCATACCACTAGAAGAAGCATATTTACCATGCTGCTTCCCTCTTGCTCTCTGATTGTTATGCTTCTTGTAGCAATCCTTAACTACATGCCTGTATTTGCCACAATAATGTCAATCCCTATTTGCATTTGATTGATGTCCATGACTCATTTGAGGCTACTGCCAAGTGCCTCTTCCGTTAGCTAAATAACCCCCTCTTCCATGAGCATTTGAGACACCTCTATTTGCTTGAGGCTACCTATTTTTCCATTCAGTAGCTTGTTGTCCACGAGCTCGATATGCATTTCCAGCACCTCTTCCTCTAAATTTTGATCTTCCTCTTCCACCTCTACTCCTTTGATTGGAGTAGAAGACATTGTCTCTGCTGTTTTTAGACCCACTGGAACTTGTATTGAGTCCAAGTTTCACTTCTTCATGCAATAGAAGTGGTACAAGTTCATCAAAGTCAGGCTGCTCTTGACGTACTAAAATGGAAGTGTCAAACTGCTTATATTCCTGTCCAAGTCCATGGAGGGTAGTAGCCACCAAATCATCATCCTCAACTTCAGCTCCAATTGAGCCTAGTTGTTCTGCAATGGTTCTAATCTCACTGACATAGTCTTCAATAGACCTTCTATTCGTGGATATGTGGCTGAATTTTTGCTTCAGTTGTGTCTTTCTTGCATGAGTGACATGCCCATAATTCTTCATCAATAAGTCCCAAGCATCTTTTGGGGAAGTACAATTTTACAATTTGCATAGCCTTTGTGTGTGACACACATAATGACAACCAATGCAAGACCTTGCTGGCCTTTTCCAACCATGTTCTATGTGCCTTTAGTTGATCCTGTGTTGGAGGTCTATCCTCCAGTAGCTTGGGCTCATCTTCAAAACATGTGACTAGGTTCCAATAGCCTCTTCCAATTAAAAAATTAGACATCCTAAATTTCCATAAAACACCAACTATCTGAGTGATAGTGTCCTTCTCTCCTGTGTTTGCCATTTCAAAGTCTTCATCTTTGCAAAACCTATCAATTTCTCAAAATGCTAGCAGGCAATATACTTCAATGACCTGTAGTGTGAAAATGCACATGTCTATCACTGATCATTTAGTGCCACACTACTGACATCTGTGATGAGTACCCTTGAAATCCACAAAGACATTCAATTTCAAAAAATGCACAGATTTCAACTTATATGACTGCATAAGATCCAATATATGCAGGAAATAGACCCTCAAAAATCCTTCAACTCTTCACTTAGACACAATGATATTCTGTCATCATAGCATTATCAACATGACCATGAGTGCTTTACTCCAAATTGCTGATTTCACCATGCATACACCTGCTGATCAAAAACTGTTGCAGAGATAGTTTTTACAAGCAACAAACACCAAACTCAAATTCAGAGTTCAAGTGCCACCCAGATCTGCCACGAAAACCTACAATTCTTTCTTGCACTACATGGAAGCCCTTCTACATATTGCCTAGGCCGTCTATAGTAGTCACAGAGCACCCATGAGGGTAAGGCAAATTAAGACTGAGCCTTTCCTGGAAATCGAGCTCAGCCTAAATGCGCACACACTTTGCTGGCGTTAAAAACTAGCTAGCCCTTCAAGTCATTGGCAATATAGATTTTTTATTGCCAACAATTCACTCAAGTTACTTTCCAGCATTTCATTCTCTCAGAATTTTCTTCTGATACCCTCTCAGTGGCATAACAAAGAAGACAATCTATCAATATCCCCTATAATATAAATAAGCAAGGTCTATGTGTTGCTATTGACTGTGAAAGGCAGTGTAAAATCCCAAATGAGACAAGATCCCTGGGAGGGATTTGTGAATATGATTGGCTCTCCTTTGATCCCTCTTCTAGCCTAAATCATCTGCTTGCTGTGTTTGAAGAGAATGACTTGTCTCAACTAGTGGTTCTTTTGGGAGGTCACACGATTAGGGTGGGTCTATGTGGTGCTTTCAATGACCGTTTCAACAGTAACAATGACATCATGGTGGTTGACCCAATGCTGGATCTGGGCTTTGCACAGTCCTTGGAAGTAGCATGTCCATCAATGGAAGTGGGTGGTTCTTTGGGTAGTTCAACAAATCCCTTGGATGCACTAACAAGCACTCATTTTGACAATGCCTACTACATCAATCTAGAAAACGGCAAGGGCCTTCTTACCTGCTGTTGATGAGTTTCTCTTCCTGATGGATACACCAAGCCACCTGTTTAGATGCTCGTGATGTCGATTATGCAAGCATCAATGCTATTGCTCCTACAACAATCAATGCTATTGGTAGAGATGGAGTATTAGCTACACCATCAGGCAAGATGACTAACTCCCTCTATCTTTGCCATGGCAGATCTCAAATCCTACACTATGCATGTGCGCAAGTTCATGACTAACCGTTACTTTCCCGCAAGCAATTTATAGTGGATGTGCTTCATCTTGGGAGGCCAAATGTTTCAAAAGCTTCACATCAAACAGAATACTACAATCAAATGTTCGAGTGGAACTAACAAGGAAGAGCTAGCTAAATATGAGCCACTCTATGTAGTAGCTGGCAATGGTGTTGGCAAACGGTGATCACTGGAGATCAGAATGGACAACATTCTTATCGGTGAAGAAGCGTAGCGGCTTGCTTAGCTTCTACAGATCCATGCCTCCTCAAGCAGAGTCAGCTCTTGCCCGTTTCCATGCACAAGCCATCTTTGACATCCGATGCCTGCACTTCTCAAGGTTCAGCCCCTGGTCTAGGCTCTAATACCATATTATAAAACAAGAGAGAGATGGACAAAGGCACAGACAAGTTGGGTAGTAGACATGCTCCCTTCTCAATTTATTCCATCAACACACAGTAAAGTCAATTGTCTATACAACACATACACAAAGCCAGTAACCTAGTTCTGACCATGGTTAAGTTAGTATGACTTAACCTTATTCAACTAAGGTAGAATACTATCAAAAGACTATGAGCTTGAATCTCAATAGAACTTACTTACCTCCACATGATAGTCACTGCTAGTAGGTGTGTGCTTTATTGTTCTTTGTGTTGGGGGTAAAGGCACCTCTACCTAGCTGCCCATGTATTACTGCACTGACAATACCTGCCACTGCACACTGTAGGTGGTGTGCACCTATCACGGTCACTTTATTCTTTATTCTTTTAGTGACAGTTTAAATAAATGAGGGCCTAGTTACACATTGTGACCGTTGGAGTTCCCATTTGGTCTCTCTCTCTCTTGCTCTTGCTCTCCCGCCATAGCTCTCCCATGCAAGATTCGATCCTTCTCACCTTTCAACTGGTATCGAAGCATGGTTACTTGAGCATTCTGACTTGTTTCATGACTCCTTCAGCTTCCTATCGATTACCTACACTCATTGCGTCTCCA